>NC_066583.1:193177062-193477062 GCF_024323335.1 Lathyrus oleraceus
TCCTTTGATGCTCTCTAAATCATGTTTTGCTCTCTAATTTTCGTAACCCTTATCAAAGTGCAAAAATTCCCCTTAAAAAGAGCTTAGAATGGATCAAACGCATCATATAAAATCCCAAAAAAGGGAGCATTGTGTGCGTGCTGACTTGCGTCGCATGCGCGATGCAGTTTTAATGGGCCATATTACGCGCGTGATTGTGCATGTGTTTATTTTCGAAACTGCACTCTTTTTTTCTCCTTTTTCACTAAGTCACAATCTTCACACTTAGCTATTTTTTCCTCATTCTTTGGTCTTTTTTCTTCATTTTTGGCTCATCTTTCACTTATTTTGATTTGATTCTTCTAATAAATTCATGGAATGACGAACTGTCATCACAACCCCAAACACGAATAGTTGTTTGTCCTCAAGTAACTCGCCTACAAGTGCATATTTCAATAGAAAACAAGTCGCACAATAACAATCGAACATCACAAAATTAAATATTTCTTTTACCTGACCATTGTTCTAGCTCCTAACTTCTATTCAACAAATTCGGAAAATGTCCTTAACATTGACGAGTACTCAACCTGTCTCTCAACTCACTTTGGCTCACTTAATGGATAAGGTGATCTCTCATCAACATGTAAAATCAATTATTCTTAGCTTGATCATGTTCTAATATAGTTCATCACATAAATTACAACACACATATTAGAGGTTTTTTCAGGTTGTAACTTGGCTTATGTTTGGGTAGGATATTTTTAGGAAAGTAGGTTTAACCCTTTAGAGTTTGGTGCCTAGTTCTCCTTCTATCATCATACCTCTTTGTTCCTTTTTTACAGTACTAGAGATTTTTTGTCCTTCTTATACTTCCATTCTTTTTTTTTGAAGAAGTGTCTTTTTCCACTTCTTTTTTTTCTCATTTTTTTTGAAAATTTGGCCAATATTCTCTAGTACCCCAACCCCAAACTTAAGACTTTTCTCACTTACAAGAGCAACCCCAAACTTAATCTTTTTCATATACTTTAGGAACTATACTTCTACCTAAATCCAAATAGAGGGTCGAAAGAAAAGATCTTTCAAGTCATATGGCTAAGAATTTTAGGCTATGTTACCGAAAGAAGGCTAAAGCTCAAAGTGGTTAGCAATGAATATACCTATTACTACTTGGTGGCTTAAGAAGGCGCAAAGTTATAAACAAAAAACTTCCTCAGTGTGTGTCAGTCAAACCAGATGAACTTAATTGGAAATAGATAAAACCAGATAAAATAATAATGTATGGATACACTCAAAAAGAAATAAAAATGAACAATGTATTTTATTTCGCTCAAACCTTACTAGATGAGGTATTTGTAGGTTGAGTACAAGTCTGATGGTTCTTTTCTCATCCTTCACCTTCAAATTTCTAGTTGCTATTGTGATGATCAAGTTTCTTTTGGATGATCTTTTCAATGCTAAAGTGTTAAACTTGCAAATCTGGAAAAAGAAAAACAGCTACAAACTTGTTTATTAAAGATAATGAACTGGATAATACAATGGGAGCGGAAGAGCACTTATGATAGATATTTCTCTTCTCTAGGTTACATTTGCAAATAAAAATAAAATCTTCTAAAATTAAAAACTAAATACATGTATTTTCACATGTTATTGTTGCGGAAAAGATCATGCATTGTATTGTTGAAGTCATTGTTCTGCCTCGTCCATTTTGCACGCATGTGGTCTCTCCTCCTTTCTTTCTCTTGATCTTGGCCTGTGAAGTAATTCTCCATTTCTTCAGCTGATGCAAACCAGGATCTTAAGCTCTGAGCCGAAATATAGTCTTCTTGCTATTCATAGAAGTCTTTAAACACAAGAGAAAATCTTGGAGGTTCAACATACAAAGTGGGTGAAACTTCTGTTATCCACATTGTAACCCCCATAAAGTGAGCTCCCATTTTCTCTGAATTTTTTTTGCTTGTTGAACTTGCAGTTTTTATGGTTGTTGTTGCTCTTATGGTTGGTTGAATTCTTCATCATTCCCTTGTTGATTAACTTGTGAATCATTTTGAGAACCTTCTCCTTGATGCATGTTTTGCAACCTCTTAATGGTCGAAGCGTTGATTGGTGCTTTCGGACTGATCATCTCATCATCTAGGTAAACTGGCTCACCTTCTCTCCTACACAATTCATTTATAAAACAAAAATACCCATAAGCCTTTTGTGCAGTGTTAGCCATATATTTGATATTTTTAGCAATTAACCACCCCAAATTAATAGGTTCCCCCCTCAGAAGAGCTAATAGACCTAAACATCAGAAATGTTGGCATTAGCCAAGTCCTTTTGCATAGGGATTGTTGCCTAGTTCTAAGTCCAAGAGTTCAGATCAAATCCAATAGTCCACACAAACATTTTTAGGGGTTTTTGTTATTTATTAAGTATTTTTAAGATCCTAAGACCACAAACACAAGTAAAATACACAAACAAATATATACAATCACAATATATGGCTCAAATGAGCAAAGTGAAAATGACATAAACATAAACAAGTTAAATGATATGTAAATGACAAATAAAATGGTAAATAGCTTGAATTTAAATTGCATAAAGTAAATGACTTGAAATTAAAAGCAATAATAATAAAAGTTAGTCACATGTTAGTTGATTAGATGTCAGTGGTGTTTTGCTTTTCAATTGATTAAGTCATTCTTTGGAGAACACTCAACCCTCTATTCACAAGCATGGATCCTTAAACCACGACATCTCCCAAAGGAAGTAAAAAGGCCAAGTTTCCACACAATACCATGAAAGGGGGAGACTTACAATCTCACTTACTAGAACGCTATACCTTTGGGTCAAAATTTAGCGCTATGTTAAGCAATCGTAATTGAACTTATGTAGAAGTCACAACTATCTGAGGCAGGGCAATAGGAATTTTGATGTTAATGCATGTTAGAGATATGGTATAATGAACCATACTCCTAAAACATACCACACACACAAAGAAAAAGATCAAAGGATGGACCTATCTCATCCTTACTCGTATTGGTTCATCTAACACAAAGTTATTGATGAACCAATTAGCCTTAGGATATTGAGACTTCATTGGTCAATGGAGGGATGAGAAAGAATGGGATTAAAGATGAATAGGGAGGGAAAATGAGACAAACACAAATTGGTCATGGGAGGACTTTTATCAAATTAAAATCATTCATTCATTTTAGGATATGGAATGAATATTTCATCAATCCCCTAAATCCAATGATTTTAATCCAAAAAAAATTCAAATCAACCTTGACCAAGACCCAAACACATAGTCAAACTTCACAAGTCAATAAAAATGGCTCAACATAATTTCTACACAATTAATCAATTAAAAATCAAATTAAAATGCATTTAAATTGAATTATGTTTTGTAAAAAACCTAAAACCTCTTCAAAACACCAAATAAATGGCAAAGAGATTTATTCTAGGTCAAACAAGGTCAAAGGACCTTAGACAAAAAATTTCATAATTTCTGAAAAAGTCAAAAGTACTTTTACACAATTAAAAATATGCACAAAAACAATTAAATCATGAAAATTATCAAAACTAATACAAATAAAAATTTTAATTCAGAAAATGAAAGAGAAAAATATTTGATTTTTTTTTGGTGAAAGTCCCATATTTTTTGGATTAAAAATGAAATTAATATGAATTAATCAAAATAAAAGGATTAAATGGAAAAATCAAAAAATCAAAAAAACAAGGGCCATATGATCTCCCTCATTAATTGAGGTGGTAGATCAGATGGCCAGGAGCACGCATTCCACAAGGTCCTTAGTCAAACGCGCTGCAGGCATGGTAATCAGATTAGACGCGTGAGATTAAAACATTTGAAACAGATCAGATGGTCTGGATTGATCCAGCGAACCACCAGAGCCCTAGCTCCGGTCATCTTCTCCGGTGAGCACCACCGGTCTGGTCCAAGCTCAACACAATGGAAAATGAAAAGTGAATATACTAATTTGAAGGAAAAATGCTCTGGAGCACGAATCTGGCCTCAATTTTCTCCAAATCCAAATATATAAAAAGATACCGAGATTTGAATTTTGAGGATCATGAACTGAGTTGCTTCGATTTAACCTCAAAGCAACTCAATCTTCTTGCCTACATTGATAGGACTTCAGACAACCAAAAATCAACAAGAATGGTGAAGAATTGAGGGAGAATCGAAGAGATGAAAATTCTGAAAATTCACCTTCAATGGAGCTTCAGATTGGCACGATCTTGCTTTCAGTTATGCTTGGCCTTGCTTCAGATGCTTGTTGGAAGTGATTAGGATCAATGAAAGGTATGGACTCTTAGAGTTTCAATCTCAAAACAGATGGAGATTTAAAACATGATTTTCAAAGAAAATCTTCAAGGTTATCCTTCAATGGTGAGGGTTTGGAATTGCAGGTTAAAAGCTTGGGCATGAGGTCCTTAATTCTGAGTAATGAGGGTTGTATTTATAGGTCATGAGATTGATTTCTACACACTTCCAAATTTGGAAATTTTGTGAAATTCTCTTTGCATGCTTGCATGGGTGTGTGATAGGCCCATCAAGTGATGCAACTAGGTCCAAAATTGAGTGTGAATCATGTTGAAACCATGTTACAAAGCCATGCAATCGTGTATGAAAAGTGGAAGTGGAAATCATCCAAATGGTTCTTCATGTTGCACCCATGCGCAAGTCCTTCATACTTTAGCCAAATGAGATGATCTTGGACTTTTTGTAAAGGCGAGATCAATGGGAACAACTTTGATGTTGGAAATTTTTTCATTTGAAGCTTGTATCATGATGAAATTTAAGGTGGAAGTTTTGGAAATCAAACATATTTGAAAATTTTCTAAGTCCCAAGTCAAATGTTCACTTCTTCCACCTTGAATAACGTTTTCTATGGACTTCAAATGAGAAACGTTCCTTTTAAAAAAGTTGTAGCTCTTTCAAACCTCTTCAATTTGGTCACAAAGTTTACCTCATTTGGATTTTGCATGAAGGAGTTATGCATTTTAGAAATTGAGGAAAATCACTTGTTCAATGGTATTGGCCCAAAATGACCTATAATATTTCCTCTTGGCACATGCATTTGAAAGTTAAATTTGAACTTCCTCCAAACATAAAAGTTGAATTAGACATAGTGACTTTTATCATGGAATTTAAATGGCTTTCATCTCATAAAAATTGAGAAAGTTATTATCTTGGTAAGTTGACCTCCAAACTAAGGTTCAGACAAAATGACCTATAATCTTTCACCATAAACAATGACTTTACAAGAAAAAATATATCTAGACTTCAACATGAAGTTGTTTTAAATGTAATTTTTAGTAACTTTTCTCTTGGAATCATTTTCATATGACAAAACCTGTAGGAGATAGGGTCTAGGGAACCCCAGTTCTGACCAGTTGACTTTCTCTGGTCAACCACCATGAACCATCTTGCTAGCTTGACATTCTCTTGACTTTTGGGACTCATGGAGGATCATATATGTGTAAGATGATGTAAGGTGAAGTATCCCTTGAAATATTTGATCAATTATTGAAGAAACTTGTTGAAGAGGTCACACAAGATACCTAGATGAATTAGGGTTTCCAAGGCAAACAAACTCCAAAATCTTGGTGATTTCTTGATCAAAATGATATGTGAAGACCATGAGGATCCATATATGATGTATAGAGACAATTTTAACCAATTCTTGATTGTGCTCCTTGCATTGAGGGTCTCAAACCCTATATATGAGGTTGATAGAGCATAGGTGAGCATACACACTACCTACAAAAGCAACAAACTATACATTGACATATTTTTGGTATTTTGGTTAGTAAATAATGAAAAAAAAAGTATGATACAATCAAAAGTGCTTGGTGATCTCTCCCAATGCAAACCCAATGAATGGAAGGGTAAGGAGGATGCCAAGGTGTGATCCCAATGCTAATGCCTATGATGAGATAGCATGAGGGATCTTAGGGTCAAAATTGGGGTCTTACAGCTGCCCCTATTTAAGGACGTTCTAGCTGAGGAGATAAAGGTTAAAATCTTCGTATCAACTCAGTAGAATGGACTTAAATAACAACAATATAAACAAATTTTGGTCCCTAAGAGACCTCATGATGCATATGATATGAAATGTTGAAAGGGATCTTCGTGGGGAAAATGTTGCCACAAAGAAAAAGAAATCGGAGAGACTGAAAGTCCGCAGGAACATAATGCATTTCATAAGGAAAACTCACTGGGGAGGCAGAGACTCTATGGGGAAAAAGTTGTGCGCAGACTTAAAAACTATTGGAGACATAAGAGGATTCCATGAAAATAAATCAATGGAAGGACTCAGCCGGGGATAAAAGGAAAATTCGCATGGGAAATAGGTATATCAGAACAAAACTGAACTGCCTGAATCAAACTCGACTGGGGAAGAATGATCTTCAACAAATGAGTACCATAAATATATCATATATTACCGATTACTGGGTAAGGAGATAACATAATCTGACAGGGAGGACATTCGTTACCGGTTAGGGTAAACATATCAAGGATGACTCGCTGAGGAAAACAAGAGGTGTATTCATTACCGGTTACTGGGCAAGAACAACCTGCTGGAGAATATATCAAATGGGATTTACAACTACCGGTTACTAGGAAGAAGACCAAAGGAAGAGAATATTCGTCACTGGCAAAAGTGAACATATCAAGGATAGACTCAAAGGGAAGAATATTCGTCATCGGCTAAGATGAACATATCAAGGATAGACTGTAGGGGAAAAGTAGGGATTACATCTATCAGTTACTGGATAGAATACCAAAAAGATAATATCCGTCACCAGTTAGGATGAACATATCAAGAATAGACTCAGAGGGGAAAGCAGGATTTACAACTATCGATTAATGGGTAGAAGATCGCAAAAAGAAGAAAATCCGTCATCGGTTAGGATGAACATATCAAGGATTAACTCTCTGGGGAAAGAAAATAGGGATTACAACTACCCTTTTATGGGGTAGAAAACCACAAAGAGAATATCTGTCATCGGTTAGGATGAACATATCAAGGATAGACTCAAAAGGAAAGAATATCTGTCATCTGTTAGGATGAATATATCAAGGATAAACTTCCGGGGGAAAAGTAAAACGAATTCGTTGGGGATAACAAAAGGCAGTAAATTACAATTTCCCGGGTATTGGGCAAAAGTAATGTACTCAAAAATTGAGAAGAATATTACCAGTTATTGGGTAAAAGATTCTCAAGGGACTAAAAGTATCTATCCAAATAAGAGCTAGAAAGAAAACTGTCAATTAAAGACTCAACCCAATGAGGATATAACTCAGGAGGAGTGGTTCCATCCAGATAATCAACTGGGGAGGAAGCTGAAATAATAATCATCCACGAGGAAATAACTCGGTGGGAAAATGAGAACAGTTAAATTCTTTCTGCTTAATGGGATGACACTCTACCATTGAGGGAGGGCAGACGTACCAAATCTGCGTGGGGAAAGGATACCACCATAACAGAGGAACAAGGAATCAAATGCGATAACAAATGCATAATGAAATATATGAATGTATATGTATATGTATATATGATTGATGATCATACTAACGAAACAATCACGAAGGATACAAATGTCATTGATATGAATCATCGATACAACACTCGGCTAATATCGACAGGATGGAGGCATCGACTGGAGAAAAAGAGTTGGGGATGAACATAAATCATCCATCTCAAAGGCTAGACCCTGGATGGGGAAAGAGAATGGATCTGCTGAGGATTTGAATCATCAAATCTGCAGGGAATTTTAGGTCAACACCATATTAAATGGGAGACAACCTCGCAGAAGACCAGAAGTACTGTTCAAAAATCAACACTGCCAGCGGGGATCGGGAGAGAACTCTGCTGGAGACTTGAGGGGAATAAAAGTCTTTACTGAATCTATGCAAACCTTTGAGAATATGCGCCTACAACTCAGCTGGGGAGGCTATCACAAAACTCGGCTAGTGAAACTGAATTGTTGAACCAACTGCTTGGGGAAGACCAACAATGCTTCGCATTTTTAAGACTTACCTGTTCTTAGACTGCTGTTGATATTTCTTAATGAAATCGATTTCTCTTTAAAAGTAATTGCTTTTTTTAAGAAAGATGATTTTTATTTTATATTTCAAAATTCAATTTCAAAATGATCATCATAAAACTTAACTCTATGTAGCTGAAAAATAAATAAGAGTAGAAACAATTGGATGAAAGGCTCAATTTTATTTAATAGAATGGTAGCCTGTAAATGACAAGACTCCATAGATCTTTACAAAAGTTGAAAAATGGTAATTTACATGGAAAAAAGGCTACATTGAATACATGATCACTAATCCTTCTACCAACTTCAATATCCATTATGCTCTTGGTTTTGGTTGAGAATGACGAACCCGAGCGAACTGATTTACTCAAACAAAATTCTTTCAAGACCGGAGTTCAGTCGAACGTAGTTACTTGCCATAATCCCTAATTTTTGCATAGGTTTCCCCAAGGTGGGATTCTCAATCTATCGGGATAAACTTTTCTGTTTTATGTCTCTAACTTTTTCCTGGATCGCCCTTTCGGGTTTTCAATCCACCGAGACGCTCATTTTTGCCTAAGCCGCCCTTTCGGGTTTTCAACTTAACAATTTGTTCTTTTCTTTTTTAGGCGAAGTATTTATTGACTGCATCGGTGTTCACAGGACGAGTGAACTCTTCACCATCCATAGTTGTAAGAATCAAAGCACCACCTGAAAAGGCTCTCTTGACAACATACGAGCCTTCATAATTATGAGTCCATTTTCCCCTAGAATCAGGTTTGAAAGATAAAATCTTCTTGAGCACAAGGTCACCTTCTCTGAATACACGAGGCCTGGCCTTCTTATCAAAAGCTCTCTTTATTCGCTGTTGGTATAACTGGCCATGACACATGGTAGTCAACCTCTTCTCTTCAATTAAATTCAGCTGGTCATACCTGGTCTGACACCATTCAACTTCAATCAACTTGGCTTCCATCAAAACACACAATGATGGGATCTCAACCTCTACGGGGAGCACAACTTCCATGCCATAAACAAGTGAGAAAGGGGTTGCCCCTGTTGAAGTGCGGATGGACATACGGTACCCATGCAAAGCAAATGGGAGCATCTCATGCCAATCCTTGTAGGTCACAACCATCTTCTGAATGATCTTCTTGATGTTCTTATTCGCAGCTTCAACAACCTCATTCATCTTAGGTCTGTAAGGAGAAGAATTATGATGTGCAATCTTGAAGTCTTTGCAAAGAGCTTCCACCATATTATTATTCAAGTTAGATCCATTATCAGTAATGATCTTACTTGGCACACCATAACTACATATAATCTGATTCTTGATAAACCTTACAACAACTTACTTGGTTACATTCGCATATGATGCCGCTTCAACCCACTTTGTGAAGTAGTCAATAGTCACCAGAATGCAATGATGTCCGTTCGAAGCTTTAGGCTCAATCATGCCAATCATATAAATTCCCCACATGGAGAAGGTCCATGGAGAGGAAATGAGATCCAACAGTGTCGGAGGAACATAAATCTTATCGGCATAAATTTGACACTTGTGACATTTCTTCACGAACTTGCAACAGTCAAATTCCATTGTCAGCCAATAGTAACCCGCTCTCAACATCTTCTTAGACATATCATGTCCATTGGAATGAGTACCAAAGGAACCTTCATGGACTTCAATCATCAACATGTCTGCTTCGTGTCTATCGACGCATCTAAGCAAAACCATATCGAAGTTTCTCTTGTAAAGCACATCACCATTCAGGTAAAAGTTGCCAGCTAATCTCCTTAAAGTCTTCTTATCTTTCAAAGATGCCTCAGACTGGTAAATCTGACTTTGGAGGAAACATTTGATATCAAAATACCACGGCTTCTCATCTTTGACCTCTTCAATAGCAAACACATGTACTAGCCTATCGAGGCGTATCATAGTCAAATTGGGAACTTCATTCCAAAATTTCACCACAATCATAGAAGCCAATGTTGCAAGAGCATCTGCCATCCAGTTTTCATCTCGAGGTATATGATGAAACTCAACCTTTGTAAAGAAAGTTGAAATCCTCCTCGCATAATCTCTATATGGTATCAAACCGGGTTGATTTGTCTCCCATTCACCTTTGATCTGATTCACAACTAAATCTGAATCTCCATAGACGTCAAGATACTTGATTCTGAGATCAATGACCTCTTCAAGCCCCATAATGCAAGCTTCATACTCAACCATATTGTTTGTACACTTAAAAGTCAATCTAGCTGTAAATAGAAAATGAGTGCCTTGAGGAGTAATAATCACTGCCCCAATGCCATTACAATACTGACTAACAGCTCCATCAAATACCATGCCCCAACGGGAACCAGGTTATGGCCCTTCTTCAAGCAATGGTTCATCACAATATTTCATCTTCAGGTACAAAATCTCTTCATAGGGAAAATCATACTGCATTGACTGGTAATCTTCAATTGGTTGGTGAGCTAAATGGTCAGCCAAGACACTACCTTTAATAGCTTTTTGAGATCGGTATTCGATATCATACTTGGATAACAACATCTGCCAACGGGCAATCCTCTCAGTTAAAGCAGACTTCTCAAAAATATACTTGATTGGATCCATTTTGGATATCAACCAAGAAGTATGATTCAACATATATTGACGCAGACGCTTAGCAGCCCAAGCCAATGCACAACAAGTCTTTTCAAGCATAAAATACCGAGTCTCATAGTCGGTGAACTTCTTACTGAGGTAGTAAATAGCATATTCTTTCTTTCCAGTTTCGTCTTGCTGATCAAGAACACAACCCATACTCTCATCAAGCACGGTCAAATACATGATCAAAGTTCTTCCTTCAACAGACGATAAGAGAATCGGAGGCTCAAGCAGATATTCTTTGATACCGTCAAAAGATTTATGGCAATCTTCGGTCCAATCACAAGACTGATCTTTCCGAAGAAGCTTGAATATAGGCGCACATGTGGCAGTCATATGCGAAATGAATCTTGAGATATAATTCAAGCGGCCAAGAAAACCTCTGACTTGCTTCTCAGTTTTGGGTGTATGCATCTCTTGTATTGCTTTGACTTTGGCGGGATCAACTTCAATACCCTTATTGCTGACAATAAAGCCCAACAACTTACCAGAACGAACACCAAATGTACACTTATTGGGATTCAAGCGGAGTTTGTACTTCCTCAAACGCTGGGATAACTTCAACAAATGCTAGACATGTTCTTCTTCATCACTTGATTTGGCAATCATGTCAGTAACATAGACTTTGATCTCTTTATGCATCATATCATGAAAAAGAGTGGTCATCACTCTCTGGTATGTTTGCACCAACATTCTTTAAACCGAAAGGCATCACTCTATAACAGAATGTTCCCCAGGGTGTAATGAATATGGTCTTCTCCATATCTTCAGGTGCCATTTTAATCTGATTATAACCGGAAAATCCGTCCATAAACGAAAAGACTTTGAATTTAGCTATATTGTCTACCAACATATCAATGTGTGACAGAGGGAAATCATCTTTCGGACTAGCTTTGTTCAAATCTCTAGAATCGACGCACATATGGATTTTTCTGTCCTTCTTAGGAACATGCAAAATATTGGCCACCCATTGCGGATATTCAGCGGTAACAAGGAAACCGATATCAATCTGTTTATGCACTTCTTCTTTGATATTCACTGCCATATCAGGGTGAGTCCTCCTCAATTTCTACTTGACTGGCGGTCATTCTGGCTTCAACGGAAATCTATGCTCCACAATCTCAGTATCCAAACCAGACATGTCTTGATAGGACCAATAAAACACATCTGAATACTCTCGAAGAAGATCAATCAACCTCTTCTTAACTTCTGGACACAGTTGAGACCCAATCTTGACTTCTTTCACATCATCTTCGGAACCCAAGTTGACTAACTCAATCTGCTCTTCGAATGGTTGAATGGCTTTTTCCTCGTGCTCAAGTAGACGAGATAATTCATCAGATACTTCTTCATCAATCTCTTCCTCATCCTCAAACACAGGGAAATCAAAGTTTGGAGAGGGAGTAGGATCATTGTATTCAATGGGTTTGGAAACCAACCTGCATAATGATTTGATATTTTGATTTTAGAGGAGTGGATTATGACCAAATATTATGCAAATGGACAATTATTATTTATTTATGTATTTTGTGACTACCACTTTTTGAAAAGTAAAAAGTAAAAATGAAACATCATAGATGTGGATGAATAGAATTGCATTTTATTGATGATAATTGAGAAATGCCCAACAATGTTCACTTCTCCTTTAGGCATATGAGAAAGATTTTTCTTAAAACAAATGAAAAACAAATTGCTTAGAGCGATGGACAATAATAGGAACATCAACAACAACCCAATTGTTGCACGTCTTGCCATGCGTCACAAAATTGGTGCAGTCTTCATCTTTATCGCCCTTGATCACACCAATTGAGTGTTGTTCATTACCATGGATAAACCATCCGCTACGGAAACTCGATTGCACTTCTTCAATTTTGAAATTAGACGGCCCTTGCTGGAATCCCAATCCGACTCTGTTCTTGTTCTTGCAGACTTCTACCATTCGGCCTCACTGATCTGTACTGCCAGCTTCAATAGATTTCTGAGCATCTTTGAAAGAAGACATGGGTGCCCCAGTTTTCTTTACTTCAGTAATAGATAAGGCTTGGAACGGAGTTCCAACCTCCTCCTCAGATTCCACATACGTAAAAGATGACAAATGGCTCACCAGGAGCACTTTCTCTCCAACAACAATGACAAGCTTGCCATTCTTCACAAATTTAAACTTCTGGTGTAGAGTAGACGTTACGGCTCCAGCCTCATGAATCCATGGCCTTCCCAACAAACAACTATAGGTCGGGTGGATATCCATTACTTGAAAAGTAATTTGAAAATCACTCAGACCTATCTTCACTGGAAGGTTCACTTCTCCTATGACAGTCTTGTGAGAACCATCAAAAGCTTTAACAATTACACCATTATACCTCATTGGGGCGCCTTGGTAGGATAATCTAGAGAGAGTTGATTTGGGGAGTACATTCAGAGAAGAACTTGTATCAACTAGCACATTTGACAATGCATCCTCCTTGCAGTGGGAGCAACTTGCTCCTAAACATAATTCCCATCGATGTCCCCGCCAGCAGCTACATTCTCAAGAATGTGCGCGGGGACTTGGTTAGGCACTGAATCACGAGTATAACAATAATTGTACGGGTTGCGCACATTTGTGCGAATTGGGTTGGGGAGGATGAAATCTTGAAAAACATTATTGGCAACCATTAGGTGAAATTTACCGTCTTTCATTCGTTTTACCAATTTCATGCTCCTTGTCATGTCAATGTCAATGGCACGAGGCGGGAGCGCTGTTAGGCAGGAGAATTTATCTTCGAGTCCTAAGACTCGGGCTATTGAGGTTATTAAACCTTAAAAAACAATTGGTCTTCTTCTCACGTTGACTATGGCCTGTGTGAGACCCCAATTTTGACCTTAAGATCCCTCATGGCATCATAATATTGCATTTGCAAAGCCTCAAGGATCATAAGCATCTTGGTTCCCTTTGCCTTTGGATGGGATCTCTTGTGAGTGGTTTGAGATCACCAAGCATACTTGAATTATATATCATTTCTTTTCTCATTTTATTTACTAACCAAAAGCACAAAAATATGTCACTAACATTTCTTGTTTGTAGCTTGAGCAATCACAAGGTCAAAAAGCTTCTAGGAGATCCTTTGTGCAAAGATATGGCCAAGAGAAGATGGAAGCAAGCATGGTAATGGTTCCCAAAGCTCTCATCCATCAAATATTCCTTTCTAGTATCTCAATTCATCATTTTGATCAACTCAAGTCAAAGGGTTTGAGGTTTATTCCCAAGGAAACCCTAATCCATCTATTCATCCAAGTGTGCCTTGCTCATGAAGCAACCTCATCCCATGATCAAATACAATCAAGGGAAGTCCTTTAATTCATCATTTCATGCATATTTGAACTTATTTGAGTGTCATCAATCATCAATTCATCAAGATATGAGTTTTGGACTTGAGAAGTTGATCAGTCAACTCATCTGACTATTTTGAAATGCACTGAGACCTAACGTTTTATGTGTTGGTCAAATGGAGATGACCCCAAGAGCAAAAATGTTCTTAAGGACAATATGCACAACTTTCATGTTCATCAAAAATTGATTTCAAGCTTGGAAGGTCATCTCCCGTTCCAAGACATTATAGGTCATTTTGACTGAAACCCTAATTGTGGGTCAACTTCCCAAGAACATAACTCATTCATTTTTTATGATTTTGAGGTGGGATAAAATGAATTGGAAATCTTAAGATGTCTAATTCAAATGTTATGTTGAACAAAATTTCATAATCTAAAAGGAAATACATGTGATAATGCAAAACATTATAGGTCACTTTGGACCAAATGCATTGAAAGGCAAAAAAAGTCCAACTTCAAGTGCCCATAACTCCTTCATCAAAAATCCAAATGATGCAAACTTTTAGTCCATTTTGATTATATTGAAAAGATCTACAACTTTGATGATGGAGGTTTTTCCATTTGAGGCTTGCATCAACAAAACAGAGGGGCTTGAAGTTGGTTCATTTTGACAAAATTCTCAAAGGCATGTTTTACACTATGAACTTCATGGCCCGTTTTCACAAATTTCCACACTTCAAATGAGTTTTTGGCCAACATAACATTTGTTCCTTATGTCAAGACCTTTCCAACCATTACCCACATGCTTATGTTTGGATTTTCTAATTGGCATTTTCGAAGAGATGAAGTTTTAGGCACAATTACGGAATTCATGTTGAAACTTCATGCACAAGCCTTTGCCTTGCCATTTGCACGTCCAAAACTCATTCATTTGTGTTCAGAATGCAAAAACAATTGAGTTTGGGCCTCACATGCGCCTGTACAGGCCCATGCATGGAGGACCCAAGCTCATGCACACACGAGTTTTCCACCTCCTTGCATCACCTTGTGCTATAAATAGATGCACTGCTTCATTCATTTAAAGACCCTGAATCAATCTGAAATGCTGCAAAAATCAAAACCTAGCCATCACTAAAGGAATACTCGTTTTTCACTTCTGATTTCAAGTTTGAATTTCAACAAAATTAGTTGATCTTCAATACTTATTCCTAAGCCTAGCTCTCTTACCAAGCATCCAGATCAAGCTGCAAGCAAAGGATTGGTTGAATTGTGTTGTTGAAAGCTGCTCTACAAAGGTTTATACCTCAACTGTTTTGCTTCGAATCTCACTGAATATTGTGTGTTGCTTGTGTCCATTTGCATTTCTGAAGTCCTCACTTGGGAGGCAAGCCAGTGGTGGCTTTGATTTTGTGTTTTGATGAACTTCAATTTATGTACCTGAATTTTCCAACTCAGATTTCTTATTCTATAGAAAGATTGAGTACAATTCAAGGTTACAGGGGTGATGTACATCACCCCAGCTTCATTTTGGTGTATGGATCGTGAGTTTTGGTTGAGGTTGTATAACCTGCAACTTTGGTCGGAATCCCTGGTCTCGCCGGAGAAGACGGTGGTGTACACCACCGTCCGTTTGCCAGGTGGAATATGGGCCCTTGGATCTGATTTCCAGATCTAATCTCCACCTTCCATCCTTATGACTTTATTTAATTCAAGGTGTGTCTCAGTTGACTAAAGCCTACCATGAGCGTGCGCATGTGGAGCGTCTGATCAGCCACGTCAATTAATGAGGCTTGATCAGGCGCCTCTCCTTTTTTTTTATTTTTCTTAATTTCCATTTTTATTTCTTTTATTTCATTAAACATCAAAAATTCATAACTCTTTCATTTTAATTCCAAAAAATATGGGACCAATTGCATTCTTCTCCATTTAAATTCTAGTTTCTAAAAATGATTTTTAACATTTTTTATTTCATCATTTGATATTTTTTGTGAATTTTCTCTTTTCTGGCTATTTTTAATTCATTTTAAATAGTTTTTGATATTCAAAAAATACAAAAAATATTTTCTCAATCTATTTAAATGATGATGGATCTATGAAAAATATTCTCATCAATTTTTTAATTGATTTGAGATTTATTTGAGATTTTAGTTCAATTAGGTCATTTTTATTCATTTTTAATTGATTAAAAATAGTTTCTGACTTTTAAAAATGCTGAAATTTTTTGTCAAACTTTGTTTGACCTTGTTGAACTTAGGATAAATCACTTGGACTTTTCAAAGTTGATTTGAAGTGATTTTGAAGTTTGACCCTTCTTTAATATTTTAATTTAAGTTTATTTTTAATATTAAAAATGCAAAAAAATATTTTGTTCATTTCTTGACTTCCAATCTTCATCTCATTTCTATTTTTGATTGTTTGACCATGATCCTCAATGTCATTGGTCAACACTTGATGATTGGTACATTCCATTTCATTTAATGCATTTTATTCTTTCCATTTTCATTATCCATTATTCATCTCCTTCTTCTTTTTCTTCTTTCTTTTTTATCAATGAGTTAAAGGTTGATAAATTAGCATTGATTAGGGAGGCTTAATCTTCCTTAATTCAAATCTAATTCATCTTGATCAATTGATCAAATGAATGGCTTTGCATTAAGGATAGGTTGTCTCCTAAATCATGCAAAGGACTTAAACCAATACAAGATCAATTCTCTTTTTTCTTTTGGCATGACAAGTTGTTGGAACTTGATTCACTAATCAAGACTTCTAACTTATGTTGTTGCCTACATTATTATTGACCAGCCTCAGATAGTTGTAACTTCTACATAAGTCCAATTACGATTGCTTAACATAGCGCTAAATTTGCCTTATGGCACACTAACTACTAACACTAACCATTAACCATTAACATTACTTCTTGCTCTTTACTTTTATGCAATTTACTATTCTTGTACATATTATTCATTTGCTTTTTTCCTTTGCTCACTTGAGCACATGTTTATGTTAATGCAATTTGCCTTTTGCTCACTTGAGCATATAATTGTGTATATATCATTGGTGTTTGTATTTTGTTTTGTTTGTTATTGACCAAAAATGCAAAGAAATGGAAAAATGGACTTAGATATTAGGACCTTACCCAAGCTATTGGAATTTGAAGAGCAACTAGGCCACATGCCTTTAGAGTGCTTAAAATGTCAAAGAGAAACTATGCCTTATGCCTTTAGAATGCTTAAAGCTTGAAGATGAACATTGAAAGGACCATATTCTAAACTCCCTCTTGTCCATTCTTTGATTGTTAATAGAACTTTTTAATGTGTGTGTTCTTGTGCTAGGGATTCCAACTTTGAGCCAAATTGAGGAACCATTGCCATGAGCTCCCAAGAGAGAGAGATCTAAAAGCCATTGGAAGATTCCTAGGAGCTTGTTGTGATTGTGTGCTTGCTTGCTTGAGTATTTGTTTATCTTGCTTATTCCAAAGGATGGGAGCTACTTGGATCATCAATATGATCTCAAGAGAGGAACTCCATTTGTGGTTTTGCTTCTTGTCCCTTACCTCTTGTATGTTTAGGACTTTAGCCATTCTTCTTCTTCTCTCCACTCTAACCCAAGCCAAAACTTTTGTGCAAACATTTAACATTTCTTTTCAAAAATTAGAAACCTAAGCCTTATGCTTTTGATTTTCAAACTTTTCTTTTCATAACACTTATTCTGAATTGAACTTCTAAGTCTACTTTGACCATTTTTGTACATACTTTTCATTGGTAAATATAACCCATTCAAATGTCTTTTTGTGGTTTCAATGGCCACTTTCTTAATCAAAACCTTTCATAACCTTTAGCTATTAGGTTTGAGTTATCCTTGAGGAAGATGTAATACTCACCTATATCCTTAGTGATGGACAATGAGCCTTCCATGCTTATTCTAGGGTTAACCCCTCACTAGCATGTTGAAGTTATCCTCACATGGTGGATTTGTGGTTTTAGGTTGAGTTTTCTCCCTTGGATAACAAAAGACCTTAAGGCTTTTGGACCAATCAATTCACCAACTCATTTTGAGATTTTTACCCCGAACTACGAGGTTTTGATCCTAATCTTTTAAAGATGGTACATAGGCAATGGGTTTATCCATCCAAACACAAAATGTAAATAAACTTGTATATTCTCTTCTCATCTCTTCAATCATGTTTGCACAAATAAATTTTCACAAAATACCAACCTTACAACAAATGTGAAAAGGGCTCCCTAGGAGTATCTAGGATGTTTTGGGTGCTTAAAATCTTCCCATTGCATAACCAACCCCCTTACCCAGATCTCAGACATTTTTACTAGTTTTTGATTCGATAAAACTTTTAGGTTTTTGTTCGCTTTCTAACCATTTCTTTGGATAAATAGAAGTGCGGTGGCGACTCGACTTGTATGATTTACCTTGGATTTAGTCAATATCTCCAATGGTAACGAATACCCCGCTACAGAAAAGTGGCGACTCTGCTGGGGAGAGTTTACCTAGTGGGTTTAGCCTACTTTTCATATGTGTTGTATCGTTGTGTATATTGTTTGTGACATATTTTTGTGCAATTTGGGATTACTGTATTGCATGTAATGATTGAATTGCTTGAAATATTAATTCCTTGTATGCTTGGTGATCTTTGTGAGATGAGTTCTATACCCGGACTCGAGTGCACTTAGGATATGAGGATGGCATAGTCTTGTTGACTTGTGTGGAGTTATTCCTTAGCAAGTTGACTTGCAAGCCCATTCACTTGGTGGAGGTCATGTTGGGATCAATAATGTCACACAAGTAGTTGCGGTTAGACATTACTCTTTCCAATATAGACCTTAGAAGCCAAGGACCTTAGTTTACCAAGCCCATCTTGGCCTATTCTTAGGATGTAGTGCGAAAGTCGTTCAAGTGTAAGATTTGATACGATTGTTACGCGATACTACGCTCATAAGAGTCTCTCTTGAGAATATTTTTGGAATACGAGTAGTCGTTTCTCCGATAATATCCGAAAGATGGGATGATGACTATGGGAACCTCTTGTAGAACATGTTTGGCAGGTTAAACCCTAGTACACTCCCTTTGGGTGGCTCTTAACCGAGACTCCATGCTCGTGACTTGCAACAAACCCTTGATTCATGGTTGATCCGCCCTTGTATCCTTAATATCAATGGAACTTGGGTGTTGATAAGGTGTAAACCATAATCCACCAAAATGGATGATTGATATTAAGGATAATATGATCCATCCCATGACCTTTGTTTGGTGTGCTTTGTTTGATCCTTGAGTGTGTTTGTTGCATTCATGCATTCATGCACCCATTTGCATCCATATCATCAATAATAAGAAAATCTTCAAGGAACTTAAGAGGTCTATTTGCAAATTTTCAGACATGGAAAGACAAAGAAGGAATACAAAGAAGTACAGCTTCAGACAACCAGATTTGAAAGAGCTAAGGAATTTGACATCCTATGTACTAGATCCCTTGGGTTTCAAGGCTCGTTTTGGGAAGCTTCTTCCTCTTCTGAATACTCAGGTGGATAAAGGATTGATGAGTGTATTGGTGCAGTTTTATGATCCTTTGTATCGTTGCTTCACATTTCCGGATTTCCAGCTTTTGCCTACGCTTGAGGAGTAGGCCTATCTTGTGGGCATACCTATTCTAGACCAGTTGCCATTCAGTGGCTTGGAGAGTATTCTTACTTCTCGAGAGATTGCTGACATGTTGCATATAGATGAATCTCTAGTTGGTGCTCATATGACTACCAAAGGTGGAATTCAAGGTCTCCCTTCTGAGTTCCTCATTGCTCAAGCTACTGTATATGGGAAGGCCATGAGTGAGGATGCATTTGAAGCCATATTTGTACTTCTCATCTATGGGCTAGTGTTATTTCCCAACATCGACAAGTTTGTGGATGTGAACGCTATTAGGATTTTCTCTACTCTTAATCCCGTTCCAACTCTGTTGGGTGACACTTATTTTTCTTTGCATATGAGGAATGCAAAGGGTGGTGGTGCCATTGTGTGTTGTTTGCCTCTGTTGTATAAGTGGTTTATTTCTCACTTACCACAGACGGTCGCCTTCAAGGAGAACAAGGGATGTCTACGGTGGTCCACGAGACTTATGTCTCTCACTAATGATGATATCTCTTGGTACAACCGTGTATATGATGGCGTACAGATTATCGACTCTTGTGGTGAATTCTCCAATGTACCTCTTCTTGGTACATGTGGTGGGATTAACTACAACCCGTTTTTGGCACGTCGACAGCTTGGGTTCCCCCTAAAGGATAAACCCAATAACATTTTGTTAGAGGGTGTGTTCTTTCAGGAGGGTAAAGATCCCCAAGGCTTGAAGGGCGGGATGGTCCGCGCTTGGCGCAAGATTCATAGGAAAGGAAGGAAGGAGCTAGGTCCTAAGAATTGTGTCGCTTTGGAACCTTACACTGCTTGGGTTAGGAAGAGAGCTTCTGAGTATCTCATGCCGTACGAGTATCCGAGACCTACACCTTTGGTAGAGGATGGGCCGTCAACCCTCTCTGACCAAGGAGTAGAGGAGTTGAGAGACGAAGACCGTTCACGTGCTTGGATCCGTGAACGAGAGGAGTTGCTTCAGTAGATTAAGGAGAAGGATGCTCTGATAGAGTTTCTCGAGCATCAGGTTATTGATGCCCTAATGATGCATGTACTTCTCTACTTCCTCAGTCTTCTAGGTTCTGGAAGAGGAAGTACGATCGACTCGCCAAGGAGAAGGAAGATAGGGAGGCAACCTATGAGGAGGAGGTGAAGAGGCTTCATGCATCTTATCTTCCCGTATCCCGAGCTTTAGATGATTGTTTCTAGGGATCCATAGGATGATCATTTTCCTTTTCTCTTGTATTATCTTTGGTTACCAATGTTGTACTTCTTTGGTGTAAAAATATATTTTCCAGATATTATTGATAAGATGTTTCCATATGTGATAAAAATGCAATATTTCCCAAAATTTGCAAGTAGAGCTCTAAAGTTCCCCTTGAAAATAAAAAAAATAAAATCATATGCACAAGCATTATATGCATCATGTGCATAAGCAGGTTTTGTTTTCGGCTTCTTGTCCTATGGTCTAACTCTGTGTTCTTCATTTGTTTTGAAGACAAGCTGACTCACCGGTACTACACCAGAGCCAACTCCTCAAGACTGATGGATCATTTGGAACAAGAGAACCGCGAGCTGAAGGAGGAAGTAGCCAGATTGACTGCCCTGATGGAGTCATTCTTGGCCGCTCAGAGCCAGTCTTCTCCAACACCAGCAACTCCTCCCCAGAGGACGGTCATTTCTGAGATCGTAACTTCTACTGTGCCTGCTGCAACAGGCCACTCTGCGCCATCTATGCCAGCCGGGTTCCCGTGGGGGATGCCTGCCAACTTTATGTCAGAGGGTTTTGCTCCGACTCTTGCTTCTCTGTCGGCATCTAGCCCGGTCCTTTCAGTGCCACCTCCTGTCGTGCACACACTACCAAGGGTCGAAGATACCATCTACCATTCTGAACCATCTGAGGGTCTAGATGTTTATGAGAAGATGGATGACATGAAAGACCAATTCCTTGAGCTTCACAAGGAACTGAAGACTTTGAGGGGGAAGGACCTCTTTGGTAAGAGTGCTGCTGAGTTGTGCCTTGTGCCCAACGTGAAGATCCCTATTAAATTCAAAGTGCCTGACTTTGAGAAGTATAAGGGAAACACATGCCCGCTTAGCCATCTTGTGATGTATGCTCGCAAGATGTCGACACAAACTGATAATGATCAACTACTCATCCACTTTTTCCAGGACAGTCTGTCCGGTGCCGCTCTCCGGTGGTACATGGGTCTGGAAAGTTCGAACATCCGCTCTTTCAACGATCTTGGCGAGGCCTTCGTCAAGCAATATAATACTCACCTATATCCTTAGTGACGGACAATGAGCCTTCCATGCTTACTATAGGGTTAACCCCTCACTAGCATGTTGAAGTTATCCTCACATGGTGGATTTGTGGTTTTAGGTTGAGTTTTCTCCCTTGGATAACAAAAGACCTTAAGGCTTTTGGACCAATCAATTCACCAACTCATTTTGAGATTTTTACCCCGAACTACGAGGTTTTGATCCTAATCTTTTAAAGATGGTACATAGGCAATGGGTTTATCCATCCAAACACAAAATGTAAATAAACTTGTATATTCTCTTCTCATCTCTTCAATCATGTTTGCACAAATAAATTTTCACAAAATACCAACCTTACAACAAATGTGAAAAGGGCTCCCTAGGAGTATCTAGGATGTTTTGGGTGCTTAAAATCTTCCCATTGCATAACCAACCCCCTTACCCAGATCTCTGACATTTTTACTAGTTTTTGATTCGATAAAACTTTTAGGTTTTTGTTCGCTTTCTAACCATTCCTTTGGATAAATAGAAGTGCGGTCGCAACTCGACTTGTATGATTTACCTTGGATTTAGTCAATATCTCCAATGGTAACGAATACCCCGCTACAGCCTGCATGTGAGAGAACATGAAAGGGATGGTATTTACCTTTTGTGGCACAAAAGTGGCGAACAAATAGAAGAATTCTTTCTCATTCACCTTGTTAGAGTTGGATCAGCCAAAAATGATGCAAGCCAACATTTAGAGGAAATAACAGATAGCCGGATTTTGAATTAAAGTGGCTATATTTCCCTCAAAACTGTGTGTTACCGTACCTGTTATTACCCTTCAGAATGGTTGAAAGGCATGCTGCCAACCCTCAGTATCTGGGACCTCACTTACTACGTCATCCCCATGGGGGAATTGTAGCAGGTCCACTAGTTGGGCGAAAGTAAAAGCGTACTCTACATTGAACAAGCGAAACTGGACAGTCCCACTGGAACAGTTTGTGTTGGGGTTGAGACTAAAAATAAGTGAACTAAGGAATTCTAGTGTTAATTGGGCATATACCGGGTCTTTGAAATATAGGAAATAATTTAATTTAAAGTATTTAGCATATGATTAACACTAACAAGAATTCCTAAGGCTATTAAACAAGGTTCATCAGCATACGTTGTTGACTCTATTTCTCTTGTGCTTGGAGTCGTGTAGATTTCTTCCTGCAATTCACCTGGTTTGCCGACTATGAACAATATTTCGTATTCGCGCCTTTGTGCCATGACTGAAATTCACACTACTCGTGTATGTAGTAAGAGTGTAGCAAGAGGGAGGAGAATTACGTTTATGAAAGATGTGATTTGTGAGGTTAAGTTGCTGGTTTATACAGAGGTAATGGTGGTTGGAAAATAATGAATGGTGTTAAATGCATCGGTCAAAGTATTGAAAGTGGTTGAAGAAGGTTTAATACTTTGTCTGGCATGCATGGGACACAGAGTTTATGGAATTAATGGCACAACAGCAGCGTGAGGAATCATGGAGTGTGGCAGGCGCCACTTTGTGCGTGTGACGGGCGCCACTATATGAGTTTGGTGGGTGCCACAATCTGTGTTTGTGGCAGGCGCCACAGCCTGTGTGTGTGGCAAACGCCACATACATTGCTATAAGTGTTCCCTATGTGTTCCCCATGTATTATCTTTTGACCACAGTTTTTCATGTGAATTTATTTGACCAACATTTAATGGTTATTGAATAATTAGGTGAAAGAAAAACAAGAAACATAAAAGTGAGAATTAAGAATTAAATAGGGTATGGTAGAATGAAACTGAAACATAAAATCGAAAAAGAAAAGAATGAAGTAGATAGAAAAGAATAACATAATTCATTTGCTAGATAAAAGTGAAACAATTAAAAATTCCTAATGTGTAAACAAAAAAAACAACAAGAAAATCCAAACATGAAAATCTAAAATCAATGTCAGTAAAGCGGTAGAATTCATATATATTAGCCATTACGGCGACTGCCAGCAGGAGGAGAGAACGAGTAAAAGTGCTGATAAATGTGATCCAAGTTCTCTGTCACTACGTCCATAAAGCCATGGAGGTCCACGCGCAAAGTGCTCAATTCGCCTCTCAAGTTGGCGGTATCGGTTTCGACAACCTCGATGGCAGCAACATGATCGATAGGGTGCACAGCAGGTACCACATAGGCGCACGAGTCAGCGTCAGAGAGATAGGTATCATAATGGTCATATATTTGGGGTGTCTCTGGAGGAGAGGGTGGTGCATCTGGTGGTCCATCCAAATCAAATAGCTAGTTGTTCCTATAATGTACACTCGTCATATGGTCTGGCAGGGTAAACAGGTGTATGACTTGGTTGTTAATTAGAAATTCAAACACATCTGGGCC
This sequence comes from Lathyrus oleraceus, assembly GCF_024323335.1. NCBI lineage: Eukaryota > Viridiplantae > Streptophyta > Magnoliopsida > Fabales > Fabaceae > Lathyrus > Lathyrus oleraceus. Next base: position 193,201,317 of record NC_066583.1, read on the forward strand.
CAGGTTTCTAATGATACCAGTTTTGAAACAAAATTGAATGTTCATTGGTCGTATTCCACCTAGAGGGTTAAGTCTGATAAGTGGCTGTCTCAGTCCAATAACATTTGTGATCATGGTCACTAAGCCCCCTATTAAGATTGGTCCATGGTTAGCTTATGCCATACGGTCTAAGTTGGCTATCATAAATGTAGCGGCATTAACAGGACGGGCCTGTGATGCACAATACATTATAAAGAGTTCGTCTTTGGACACGGAGGTTATGTTTTGTTCTTTTCCAAATAGGGTGTGAGCTAGGATCTTATGAAAATAACAAATGGCAGGGTTGTGGATGCTGTCAGAATGCATGAGATCCAACTCGGGATGGTTGTTTCCTGTAATGCTACCCCAAAAGTAATCTAGGTCAAGGTCTGTAAGCAGGTCTTCCTGGGTGATGGTAAAGGTATCAGGACCATTTGGGCATCCTAGGAGTTCAACTATTTCTCTATGAATGTAGCGATACTCAATATCAAACATCCTAAAGGTGATAAGGCCTTTATTAAATCTGATACCATGGCTTGGGAAGTAAACTAGGTAGCTTAGGAATTATAAGGTTAGCCTTCGGTAAGAACTAAATTTTCTTTTGATAGCAAAAGCATCCCAGCCAATTTGGTTAATTAGGAACATAATACTATCTCTTATACCTAACTTAGTCATGGTACGTCCATCGGGGTATGTGGTTAGTGCCATCTCTCTCTGAGCTAGAGCCTCAAAGCGACTCCTTTGACCTCTGCCTTTGAAGATGATATCCATGTAGTCTACTTATTGCATCGTGAAAGTCAGTAGCTAGATAAGTTTAAGTAGACAATAGCATTAAGTTGGTAATGGTTAATAATAAAGAAAAATACCGAGTGACTTTATGAAAAATAAGAAAGAGAAAAAAAATGAGAAATAAGAAATAATAATAAATAGAAATTTAGAATATAGAATTAATAAGTAAAAATAGAGTGTGGGTTGTCTCCCACCACGCGCTTTGTTTACTATCGTAAGCTCGATAAAAATTGGTTAGAGGTTAATTCGGTGAATGAGCGGGCAACTCTGCAAGTTTTAGATTTACGAAAAAACCTTGTTTTCAATGTTATGGTAATGTTTTAAACGCTGCCCATTTACGGTAAATGGTTCACTAGCTTTTCCCTTTACCTCTATCGCTCCATTTGGAAAGACGTTGGTAATTTCGAAGGGACCGAACCACCTAGAACGAAGTTTTCCTGGAAAGAGTCTAATTCGGGAGTTAAACAAAATTATTTTGTCACCTTCCTTAAACTCTTTCCTCGATATACGATTGTCATGCCATTTTTTTATCTTTCTTTATAGATCTGAGCATTCTCGTACGCGTCTAATCTAGTTCATGGATATCTAACATTCTTTTCTCGCCTGTCGCAGTATAATTAAGATTAAGGGTCTTAATGGCCCAATATGCTTTATGCTCTAATTCTATCGGCAGATGACATGATTTTCTATAAACTAGCTTAAATGGTGTGGTTCTTATTAGGGTCTTAAAAGCTGTCCTATATACCCACAAGGCTTCGTGTAATTTTGAGGACCAATCTTTCCTAGAGGTGGCAACTGTTTTTTCTAAGATTTGCTTGATTTCTCTATTTGAGACCTCTACTTGCCCACTCGTTTGTGGGTGATAGGGTGTTGCTATGCGGTGTCAGACTCCATATTTCAGTAATAGCTTTTCAAAAATCTTTGAAATGAAATGGGAGCCACCATCACTGATGACAAGTCTCGGCACGCTGCATCTAGGTAAGATTATATGCTTAAAGAGTCTAATTACCACTCATGTGTCATTTGTTGGAGAGGCTATAGCCTTGATCCATTTTGATACGTAGTCGACAACAACGAGTATGTACTTGTTACCAAAAGAAGATGTGAATGGTCCTATAAAATCAATTCCCCACACGTCAACGACTTCTACTTCCAAAATGCCTTTAAGTGGCATTTCATCGCGTCTAGAAATGTTGCCAGTGCGTTGGCACCGGTCGCAATTTATGATCGCGATGTGGACATCTTTCCACAGAGTGGGCCAAAAAAGGCCAACTTTCAAGATCTTGGTGCAAGTCTTTGAGGTGCTTGTATGCCTTCCACAGGAAGAAGAATGATAGTGGGAGTTATATTTTCTACTTCATCTTCTGGGACACATCGACAGAAGATACCGTCGGCGCCTCTTTTCAAAAGCAGAGGCTCATCCCAATAGTATTATTTAAGATCATGGAAGAATTTCTTCTTTTGTTGGTAAGTCAAGTCTGGTGGAAGCACCTCAGTTGCTAAATAGTTAACGAAGTCAGTATACCATGGCAATGTGGTTTTAGTGTAAATTGTTTCCACTACCTCATTTGTTTCAGTATCCTAATAGGTTAATGCACATTTAGTTGTATTACTTTACAAATGGGCTATGATTCGTTCGTAAGGGAAATCGTCATTGATAGGCACTCGTTCAGGTTTAATACCTTCCATTCTTGACAAGTGATCAACCACGACGTTTTTAGTTCCCCTCTTATCTTTGATTTCTAGATCAAACTCTTGTAGGAGTAAAATCCACCTTAGGAGTCTTGGTTTGGTGTCCTTTTTACTTAATAGGTACCTAATTACGGCATGATCGGTATAGATAATTATCATTGCTCCTACTAGCTAAGAACGAAATTTATCCAAAGCGAACACGACAACTAAAAGTTCCTTTTCTGTGGTGGCGTAGTTCATCTGTGCAGGATCTAGGGTTCTACTTGTGTAGTATATTGCATGAAGTTTCTTATCCCTTATTTGTCCTAAGATTGCGCCTACGACATAGTCACTAGCGTCACACATGATTTCAAACGGTAAATTTCTAATCGGGCGGTTGCATGATAGGTGTGGTGATAAGAGTTGTTTTCAATTGTTCAAACGCTATTAGGCATTTGTCGTCAAAGATGAATTCGGCGTCTTTCATCAATAATCCAGTTAGTGGATTGGTGATGTTTGAGAAATCTTTAATGAATCATCGGTAGAAACTGACATCTCCTAAGAAACTTCGTATTTCTCTTACGGTTTTCGGAGGTTGAAGGTTTTCTATAACTTCTATTTTAGCCTTGTCAACTTCAACCCCCTTATCGGACACTATGTGCCCGAGTACAATTCCTTGTCGGACCATGAAATGGCATTTTTCTCAGTTTAACACGAGGTTCACTTTTACGCATCTTTCAAGTACCATTATAAATATTCGATAAACATCCTTCAAAGCTCTGCCCACAAACAGAGAAATCGTCCATAAAAACTTTCATGATGTCTTCTATAAAATCATCAAAAATTGACATCATGCATCTCTGGAATGTTGCGGGAGCATTACATAGTCCGAACGGCATTCGTCGATAGGTGAATGTACCATATGGACATGTGAAGGTTGTTTTCTCTTGGTCGTCAGAATGAATAGGAATTTGGAAAAATCTTGAATAACCGTCTAAATAGCAGAAGTGAGAATGCTTAGCCAATAGTTCAAGCATTTGATCATTAAATGGTAAAGGAAAATGATCCATTACCACTCTTTGTGCTATAGGTTCGCATTTTTCATTATTCACAACTGTGACACCTTCCTTCTTTGGTACAACATGCACTGGGTTGACCCATTGGCTATCGGATATTGGGTAGATAATGCATGCTTCTAACAGTTTTTGCACTTCTTTCTTTACTACATCACTCAGAATGGGATTTATCCTTCTTTGATGTTCTTTAGAGGTCTTATTGTCTTCCTCTAGCATAATGCGATGCATGCACATAGAAGGGCTTATTCCTTTTAGATCTGAGATATTATAGCCTAAAGCAGTTGGATATTTCCTTAAAACGTGTAAGAGTTTTTCGGTTTCTATCTGCCCTAAGTCTGCATTAACTATTATAGGTCGCTCGAGTTCAGTGTCTAGGAATTCGTACCTCAAATTCTTGGGTAGCGTTTTAAGTTCTAATGTTGGTTTCTTCCGGCAAGGCATATGTTTGGGTATTAGTGCTAGACATTCACTTAGGTTGTCATCTTGGTATTCCTTATTCCAATTTTTATCTTCAAAAGTAGAAGGCCTTGGAACTTTCAGTATTTTGGAGTATGAAGTTTGTTCATTCTCCATTTCTCTTACACACTCGTCGATGACATCTAGCAGAAAACATGTATCGTCTATAACTGGTGCCTTTAAGAATTGCGTCAAAATAAATTCAACTTTTTCCTGACAAACTTCAAAGGTTAGCTTGCCTTTATTTACATCTATAATAGCTCCGACAGTGGCTAAGAATGGTCTTCCTAATATGATAGGGATATTGGAATCCTCCTTTATGTCCATGATTATGAAATCAGTAGGAATATAAAATTGACCTATGCGCACCGGAACATTCTCTAACATACCTACGGGAAATTTAACAGAACGATCCGCAAGTTGTACAGACATCCTAGTTGGTCTTAATTCTCCCATTTTAAGCCTTTCGCATATGGACAAGGGCATTAAGCTAATACTGGATCCTAAGTCGCATAGTGCTTTGTCTATGACAAATTTTCCGATTACATAGGGTATGGAGAAACTCCATGGGTCTTTAAGCTTAGAAGGCATATTGTTTTGTATTATGCCTCTACACTCAGCAGTAAGTGTAACAGTTTCGTTATCCTCGATTTTCTTCTTGTTAGATAAGATATCCTTAAGAAACTTAGCGTACGAGGGCATTTGAGTGATGGCTTCTGTAAAGGGTATTGTGATATTCAATTGTTTTAGAAGCTCTACAAATTTCTTAAATTTCCCTACACTTTTAGATTTAACAAGTCTTTGAGGATATGGGATAGGAGGTTTATACGGTGGTGGAGGCACATATGATTCTTCTTTCTCTATGACCTTTTTGCTTTTATCTTCCTTTAGTTTTTCTTCCTTCTCAGTTATCTTACCAGGGTCTTGGTGCATGGCTGGGTTTTGAATTCTAGGGTCGGTCGGTCCGTCTAATTCTGTCCTACTTCGTAGTATAATAGCATTTGCATGAACTTTCGGGTTTGGTTGTGGCTATCTACGAAATGTACCTGCAGGGGCAGCAGTAGGTGCTTGTTGTTGAGCCACTTGCGAAATTTTTGTTTCTAAGATTTTATTATGGATGGCTAAAGTGTCTACTTTGTTTGCTAACTGCTTGATTTCCTCACTAGTGTGTATGTTTTGATTTAGGAAATCCTGATTTGTTTGGGCTTGGGTAGCTATGAAGTTTTTCATCATTATTCAAGATTTGACTTCCTATGAGCATTTGGAGCATTTGTGGTAGCTTTATGATATCCTAGTGGTACAGCAAGTGCTTGGTTAGGTGCATACAATGTGTTACTGTTTTCGTACAAAAAGTTCGGATGGTTCTTCCAACCTGGGTTATAGGTGTTTGAGTAAGGGTTTCTTTGAGCAGAATTCACTTGGTCTGTGGAGATTCCTATCAAAAGTTGACATTCAAGGGCAGTATGCCCATGAACTCTGCATATCTCGCAGTTTGGTGCTACAACAGCTACGGTGGCTACGAGTGTTATGGTAAGATTTTCAATCTTTTGAGTAAGAGCATCTACCTTAGCATTGACATGGTCTAGACTGCTTATTTCGTACATACCGCCTTTCACTGGAGGTTTCAATATGGAGGTTCTTTCGCTTCCCCACTGGTAGTGATTCTGGGCCATACTTTCGATAAGTTGGTAGGCCTCATTGTAGGGTTTATCCATCAGTGTGCCACCTGCGACGACGTCTATTATCAATATTATGTTGTACAAGAGACCGTTTTAAAAGGTATGAATGATCAACCACTCTTCTAGACTGTGATGTGGACAAAGCCTCATCATGTCCTTGTATCTCTCCCAAGCTTCAAAAAGTGATTCATTGTCTTTTTGTTTAAAACCGTTTATTTGGGCTCTTAGCATAATCGTCTTACTAGGTGGGAAATATCGTGCTAAGAAAACTTTCTTCAACTCGTTCCACGTAGTGACAGAGTTGGATGGTAGAGACTGGAGCCAGGCTCTAACTCTATCTCTTAATGAGAAAGGGAAAAGACGTAGTCTTATAGCTTCGGGACTGACACCATTCGCTTTCACTGTGTCTGCGTATTACAAAAACACTAAGCAATGTAGGTACGGGTCCTCAGTGGGACTACCGAAAAATTGGTTTTGCTGTACGGCTGACAACAATGAAGGTTTTAATTCGAAATTATTTGCCTCGATGGCAGGGGCAGCGATGCTGTTATATGGTTCATCCTGCGAAGGGATGGCATAGTACTTGAGAGGACGGTTCTGCAGTCCTTCGGCCATCTCTGGTTGTATAACTGTCACAGGAAAATGGATATTAGGATCGGGAAGATTTTGCTTGATACGGTGTTCTCGTATCCGGCGTTCTAATCTTAGATAATGCTCTAGCTCGTCAAATGGTAGCTTTAATTTCTCGCCTTGAGAGCGAGTACTTGGCATACACTCGACAAATTAGAAAGGGAAATATATTTGTTTGCCTTAGTCTATACTGGGCAACACTGGAGTTACGATATCGACTAAATCAGTCCCCGACAATGACGACAAAAACTTGATCGCGTGACTAGTATGTCTATAGGATTCGTGACTGCAAGTGCACAGTCGTATTGCGTAGTTTTAAAGATTATCGAACCCAAAGGACTAATAATCGAACTTACCGTTATCTAATATTACTACGTAAATCTAAGGCTGAGGATCTCTCTAGGAGTTGAGGGACGAAAAGAAATAACTACTAAGGAAAACAAAATCTTAATAAAAATATTTAATAGTGGGATATAGGTATGTAATGCACAAAACCTCAGGGATTCGATAGATAGTTGGTGTAATCTTAAACATCAAAATATTCTTCAGTAGAAATTATTTATTTAAAAGACTTTGTCTCACACTCTCGTTTTTATTGATTCTGACCATACTCTTAAACCAGAATGCTTCGCTCTCGCTGTCTCATTTGAATTAAAAGTAATTTTTGGAAATGAATAAAGTCTAATTAATCCCAAAGCGCTCTCGCTATATTTAGGATTAATGCCTAGTTTCAGCTATCCGGTTAAAATCTCAAACTCTTGTTTTATTGACCATAACCCTTGTTTTCTTTGTACTCTCGTACGAAAACAATTTTAAATTTGGAACAAGAAACTATAACCAGAAAATAGTTTTATAAAAGCCAACACCAATTATTTACGAATCTCGTCGTTTCTACGGTCTTTACATACCGATATCGATGGATTTAGCCGGACATGGATCCGGGAACAAACATGATATTATGATAATTAAACATAAGATAAGGCATAAGCAGTTAAAATAGAAATTAAAATAGAACTTGGAATATAAACCGAAAACTTGAAATAAATGCTAATTCTTGAATTCAAACAATACCGGCACGCTTTGGCAATCGGGTACACCGTTACAATCAAATTCAGTTGCTTAAAATAAAAGTCGTAATAGTCCCTGATGTGGAGAATCTATCACTTTCAGGTAAATATCTACTTAAGAAATGCTAACAACAAAATCTGACTAAAAAAATGCACACCGGTCTCTGAAGACTGAAGTCTATATATATACTCCCCACTCCTCCTTAAAAGTATCCTTGAATATCTACTAGTGGGGAGCAGTTTGTTGAACGAGCTAAAATCGAACATGGAGAAAATTGTGGAGAGGAACAAGGAGGAATGGGTTGGTGGTGGCTACCATAACCCTAGGTGTTTGGTCCATGTGGCGGGCTCCACTCTCTAATGTGGTGGACGCCACATTCTTCTAATGTGGTGGGTGCCACCATTCTTCAATCCATGTGGCGGGCGCTACTCTCCCATGTGGTGGGCGCCACACATTTCTTTATTTTTCTCAATTTTCTTCCCTTTTTCTTTCCTTTTTTTCTATTTTCCCCTTTGCTTGCCTAGACATCTCTTATTCGATAAATACCTGAAATAAACATAAAGTACAACATAGTACTATGGAAAATCAAGTAAAAAGAAATGCATGTTAATTCAAATATACGATACATTTTCGCGTTATCAGTCACCCCACTTCTTCTTTTTCCATTGTCTACTTTACAACCTTTTTTCTCCAGATCTCTAGACGGTAGCAAGTATCTAAGTTCTCCACAGACGGTGTCCAGTCATACACCTTAAAAACCACTTTTTCTTTATTGAAATTCAAAATAAGCTCACCCATTTCTACATCTATCTTTGCTTTCCCAATTTTCCAAGAATGGGCGTCCGAGAATAAGAGACCCTCCTGAATCTCCTTTTGTATCAAACACTACAAAATATGGAAGAAACACTAATCTGTCGACATGCACTAAAAAATCTCGTAAGATACCAAGTTGTTGAGTAATATATGAGTCAACGAGAGTGAGAATTCTATTACTCGGTGTGATCTTACCCACTTTCCACTCTTTAGCCTTTTTCAGTGGCATGCCATTGATGCTAGATCCAAGATCACATAGAGAGTGCAGAATCTTCACTCCACTGATATTAAAAGAAATAATAAACTTACTTGGGTCTTTTAACTTTGGTGGCAAGTATTGATGCATTACCACATCATCCTTTTTGGTCATGTTTACAAGTTCCTTGACCACTTTCTCTTTCGTTCCCTTTATTAAGGCCTTCATAAGTTTAGCAAACATAGGAATTAGTTCTAAAATTTCATGGAACGGAATACTTACCTGGAGAGTAGCTAGCATTTCCTTGAACTTTGCAAACATCCTTTCCTCTTCATCTTGAACCAGTTTCTTTTTAATTATCGGGTATAGTGGTTTTATGTGATCCAGTAAAGGAGGTGTAAGACCCCAATTTTGACCCTAAGATCCCTCATGCCATCTCATCATATGCATTGGCATTGGGACCACACTTTGGCATTCTCCTTATCCCTCATTCATTGGGTTTGCATTAGGAGAGGTCACCAAGCACTTTAGATTGTATCATACTTTGTTTTTCTTTATTTACTAACCAAAATACCAAAAATATGTCAATGTATAGTTTGTTGTTTTTGTAGGTAGTATGTATGCTCACCTATGCCCTATCAAGCTCATATTTAGGGTTTAAGACCCTTAAGGCAAGGATCTTAATCAAGAAATGATCCAAGTTGTCTATAAGCATCATATATGGATCCTCATGATCTTCACATGTTATTTTTATCAAGAAATCATCAAGAGTTTGGAGTTTGTTTGCCTTGGAAACCCTAATTCATCTGGGTATCTTATGTGACTTCTTCAACAAGTTTCTTCAACAATTGATCAAATATATCAAGGGATACTTAAAATTACATCATATTATGCATATATGATCCTCCATGAGTCCCAAAAGTCAACAGAATATCAAGCTAGCAAGTTGGTTCATGGTGGTTGACCAGAGAAAGTCATCTGGTCAAAACTGGGGTTCCCTAGACCCTATCTCCTACAATTTTTGTCATATTAAGATTCTTCCAAGAGCAAAGTTACTCTAGATGACATTCCAAACAACTTTCATGTTGAGGTCAAGCTAGTTTTGCTTGGAAAGTCATTTTTTATGATGAACAATTATAGGTCATTTTGTCTGAACCCTAGTTTGAAGGTCAACTTTCCAAGACCATAACGTGCTCAACTTTTATGATATGAAATCCATTCAAATTGCATGATCAAATTCAATATGTCTAATTCAACATTTATGTTTGGAGGAAGTTAAAATTCAACTTGAAAATGCATGTTCCAAGAGGAAACATTATAGGTCATTTTGGACCATTACCATTGAATAAGTGATTTTCCTCAACTTCTAAAATGCATAACTCCTTCATGCCAAATCCAAATCAGGGTGAATATGTGACCAAATTAAAGTGGTTTGAAAGAGATACAACTTTGAAGAAGGAACTTGTTCATTTTAAGTCCATAGAAAAAGTTATTCAAGGTGGAAGAAGTGAACATTTGACTTGGGACTTAGAACATTTTCAAATATGTTTGATTTCCCAAACTTCCACCTTAAAATCCATCATGATCCAAGATTCAAATGAAAAAGTATTCAACATGAAAGTTGTTCCCCTTGATCTCACCTTTCCAAAAAGTCTAATATCTTCTCATTTGGATTAAAATTGAGGGAGTTGAGCATGGCTTCATTATGGGAAGTGTTTTGGCAAGATTGGATTTCAAGTGATCAAATTCTTTTGCATGCTTCCACATGATGGATTCAGTACACTTTGCACACAAATTGGATGTGGATTGCATTATTCCTAAGGCCTAAATCATTGTCCATGCATCCATTCAAGGAGGTTTCTAAAATTGGCCAAATTTCAAGTGGTGCAAATATCAAGTGCCAAGCCTATTTAAACAAGCTTAAGGCTTCAGATTCATCATCAACACCTTGCCCAAACTTTGCTAGACCAATTCAAACTCACATTGCCATAGAATTTCTAAAGGTTTCTCTTGAAATCAAGCTTGAAGTTCATCTTCTGTTTGGAAGTTCAAACTCTAGAAATTCACTTCCCTCTTTATCTCAATTGGTTTCTGCAAGCAAGAGGAAGAGAAAGCAATCAAATCCAGATCAAGATCAAGTGGAATTAGATCAACTCGAAGGTGATTTTTCAGAAACTTCTTCTCTTCGATTCTCTCTTAATTCGTCACCATTCTTGTTGATTTTTGGTTGTATGAAGTCCTATCAATGTAGGCAAGAAGATTGAGTTGCTTTGAGGTTAAATCGAAGCAACTCAGTTCATGATCCTCAAAACTCAAATCCCTGTATCTTTTTATATACTTGGAATTGGACAAAATCGAGGCCAGATTCGAGCTCCTGAGTATTTTTTCTTTAAATCCATGTCTTGCTTTTTCATTTTGATGATGGTTGATGGTGGACCAGTCCAGTGAGGTCCACCGGAGAAGAAGACCGGAGCTCTGACTCTGATGATGTATTGTCATGCATCTCAACCATATGATCCAGTTTAAATGTTTTAATCTCATGTGTTGCTTTTGATTACCAACTCTATGCCGCGTTGACTGCAATGCATCATGGAACGCGCATTTATCACCATCTGATCTGCACCTTATTTAATGACGAAGATCAGAAGACTCTCATTTTTCTGAATTTGTGAATATTTCATTTAATCCATTATTTTTAATTAATTCATATTAATTTCATTATAAATCCAAAAAATATGGAACTTTCACCAAAAAAATTCAAATATTTTTATCTTTCATTTTCTGAATTAAAATTATTTTTTGGATTATTTTTGATATTTTTCATGATTTAATTGCTTTTGTGCATATTTTTAATTGTTAAAAAATACTTCTGACTTTTCAAAAATAATGAAATTTTTTGTCTAAGGTTTTTTGACCCTCATTGACCTAGGATAAATCTCTTGGCCATTTATTTGGTGTTTTGAGGAGGTTTTAGGTTTTTGATCAAACATAATTTAATTTAAATGCATTTTAATTTGATTTTTGATTGTTTAATTGTGAATAAATTGTGTTGAGCCATTTTTATTGACTTGTGAAGTTTGACTATGTGTTTGGGCCTTGGTCAAGGTTGATTTGACTTTTTTTGGATTAAAATCATTGGATTTAGGGGATTGATGAAATTTACATTTCATCTCCCAAAATGAATGAATGATTTTAATTTGATAAAATTCCTCCCATGACCAATTTGTGTTTGTCTCATCTCCCCTCCCTCTTCATCTTCTATCCCATTCTATCCCATCCCTTACATTGGACAATGACATCTCAACATCCTAAGGCTAATTGGTTCATCAATAACTTATGTTAGATGAACCAATACAAGTATGAATGAGATTATGTCCATCCTTTGATCATTTTCTTTTTGAGTGTGGTATGTTTTAGGAGTATAGTTCATTATACCATATCTCTAACATGCATTAACACCAAAATATCCACTGCCTGACCTCAAATAGTTGTGACTTCTACATAAGTCCAATTACGATTGCTTAACATATCGCTAAATTTTGACCCAAAAGGCATATCATTCTAGTAAGTGAGATTGTAAGTCTCCCCTCTTTCATGGTATTGTGTGAAAACTAGGCCTTTTTTCCTTCCTTTGGAAGATGTCTTGGTTCAAGGGTCTATGCTTGTGAATAGAGGGTTGAGTGTTCTCCAAAGAATGACTTAATCAATTGAAAAAACAAAAACTCCACTAACATCTAATCAACTAACATTTGACTAACCTTTATTATAATTGCTTTTAATTTCAAGTCCTTTAATTTATGCAATTTAAATTCAAGCCATTTACCATTTCATTTGTCATTTACATATCATTTAACATGTTTATGTTTATGCCATTTCCACTTTGCTCACTTGAGCCATATATTGTGGTTGTCTATATTTGTTTGTGTATCTTATTTATGTTTGTGGTCTTAGGACCTTAAAGTACATAATAAACAACAAAAAACCCTAAAAAAATGTTTGTGTGGACTGTTGGATTTGATCTGAGCTTTGGACTTAGAATTAGGCAACATTCCCTATGCAAAAGTACTTGGCCAATGCCAACATTTGTGAAGCCAAGCTATTGTGATTTGAGCTTTCATCTGATGCAAGTATTGAGATCCTTTTGAGTTTATCTGCTACATGGTCTTGATGCAAATGTTACTTTGAACCTGTGTCTAATGCCTTATTCTGAGCCATTCAAGGAGTATGTCATCTGATACAAGGTAAGATTAAGAAGAAGACCATGAAGTTGCTGTAAGAACAAAATTAGTTCTACAATAGAATTCCAAGATTTTGATGATAATAAAGGATGAAACCAAAAATGGCACCGTAACGAAAATTCTCTAAGTGTGCAGGACTCTGAACAGCAACAGAGGAATATGATCCTTTGATCAGATACAAACGTTGATCAGATACAAAGAACTCAAAGATCAGAAGCATCTGAAGAAAAAGTACGCTCTAAAAGTTCTGACTCTGAGCAAAACAAGACAGCAGAAAGACCAGAAGCTCTAAACTACCACTGGACTCAGTTCTGATGATGTAAAAGACCAGTACTCTTAGAAGCTCTGACGTAACCTCAACGCAATCTCCGATTGACACAGCAACTCTGAGATAACAAAGACTCTGATGAAGATTCTCCAAATCCAGAAAGAGTAACGGAAAGAACTTCTTCAAATGGAAAGAAAGTATATTTAGAAACAAGTTATTCAGAGAGACAAATTGGTTACGGCAAGAAACATAGAAGTAATGACATTGAATGCTCATCAAAGGCCAATATTCTGTCATCAACTCCAACGGTCCTTTTCACCACTATATAAAGGACAGCCTACCTCATTGAGAGACACACAACAACGCACAGAAAATTCTTCACATTCTCTCTTAGTTTTTCACGAGCTGTTGCTCATACGTGAAAACACTTGCTTGCTTATTCTGCTGTAATATTTGTTTACTCTTAGAAGCACTCTCGATTACAATCTATTTTTGCTAAATTGCTTTTGTTCCTCAAGTGACTCTGCGTAGTCTGTATACTTGGGAGGACTAAGAGATCACTCTCTTAGACGTTTGGTTGTATTAATCTTTCAAGATTAATGGATTAAGTCCTTTTTGAAGGCGAAATCACCTTGGTCGGGTGGACTGGAGTAGCTTTGTGTTATAAGCGAACCAGTATAAAATTCGGTGTGTTCTTACTTTTGAAAAAGCTTTTATTTTCTAAAACAATTCAAACCCCTCTTTCTTATTTTTCTCACCTTCAGTTGGTATCAGAGCTTCGGCTCTGTTATTGATTTTCTGATCAAACACTTAACAGTGTAGAGAGATCCAGAACGATAAAAACTATGGCCAACACCAACGAAAGAGACAGCTACAACGCTAAGCCTCTAGTCTTTGATGGAGAGAAATTTGATTACTGGAAAGATAGAATTGAAAGTTTCTTTTTGGGCTATGATGCTGATCTTTGGGACATTGTCACAATTGGATACAAACCTCCTGTAACAGATGCTGGAGTTGCCGTTCCCAGAAGTAAAATGACAGATGATCAGAAGCGCGAATTCAAGAATCATCACAAAGCCAGAACGATACTTCTCAATGCCATATCCTACAATGAGTATGAAAAAATCACCAACAGGGAAACAACTAAAGATATACTCGACTCCCTGAGGATGACTCATGAAGGAAACTCTCAGGTCAAAGAAACAAAGGCTCTGGCTCTAATCCAGAAATATGAAGCCTTCAAAATGGAGGATGATGAAGCTATAGAGGTAATGTTTTCTAGATTCCAAACTCTTATTGCAGGTCTCAAAGTGCTAGACAAAGGATACACAACTGCAGACCATGTCAAAGAGATAGTCAGAAGCTTGCCAAAGAAGTGGAGACCCATGGTCATAGCCTTAAAGCTATCAAAGGATCTAAACAACATCAGCCTTGAAGAGCTTGTCAGTTCACTCAGAAGTCATGAGATAGAACTGGAGGAAGATGAGCCTCAGAAGAAGATCAAGTCTGTAGCATTAAAGTCCAGATCTGAAAGGCGCAAGTCTGACAGAGACAAAGCTTTCCAGGCCAAAACAGAAGACGCTGATGACTCTGAACAGAAAGATTCTGACGATGAGAAAGAATTATCCCTTCTGACCAGAAGAGTAAAACAACTCTGGAGAAAGAGGAATAATAACTTCAGGAGACCAAGACCCAGAGGGGACCGATCAGAATCATTCTCAAAAGGTAAAACTAACAAAGATGTTACTTGTTATGAATGTAAAGAAACCGGTCACTACAGAAACGAATGTCCCAAGTTAAAGAAAGATAGTTCCAGAAAAGAGAACTTCAAGAAAAATTCCCTCAGAACCAAAAAGGGACTGATGGCTACCTAGGATGACAGCGAATCAGACTCATCAGAATCAGACTCTGATGAACAGGCTAATGTGGCACTCATGGCTACCACATCCAAGAACACTTCAGATGAAGAATCTGAATCAGAAGAGGTATTTTCTGAATTCTCTCGATCTGACCTAGAATCATGTTTGTCTAAAACTCTCAGCTTATACCAGAAACTCAAACAAAAATTTAAAGCTATAAAAGGCGTTCTTGAAGAAACATTAGAAGATTGTGCCAAACTTGAGATAACAATTTTAGAACTAAAAGATGAAAACAGAACCTTGACATTAGAAAGAGATGCAACAAAGAAAAATTTCTCAAAACTTGAAGAAGCGTTATCTCAAGCTCCACAAACTTCAAACATAATAATTTACAAATATGAAAAATCTTTTCAAAAGTTTCTGAAAAATGGGATAGGGAGGAGCATAATGGCATCCATGATCTATGGAGTCAGTCAGAACAATAGAAGAGGAATTGGGTATGATCCTAGTGAAGATAAAACTTCTACTAATGACCAACCTAAATCTCCATTTTCATATCACTATACACATACACAAGAACAACAATTTAATAATGCTAGAAAACCCAAAGTGTTAAGAAACTCTGGGAAAACTAATCACAAAGGACCCAAAAGACTCTGGGTACCAAAGGATAAGATTGTTTATGTTGCAGATATCTTATGCAGCAGAGTTAAAACACCAGTCATGGTACCTGGACTCTGGATGCTCGCGACACATGACGGGAAGAAAGTCTATGTTCCAAAGCCTGGAACTTAAAGATGCTGGATTTGTAGGCTTCGGAGGAGATCAGAAAGGAAGGATCAGAGGCTCCGGAACTATTGGTAATGGTACTCTTCCCTCTATATCTTATGTGTTATATGTAGAAGGATTAATGCATAATCTGTTATCAATAAGTCAATTAAGTGATAACGGATATGATGTAATCTTTAATCAAAAAACATGTAAAGCCATAAATTAAAATAATGGTTCTGTCCTATTCACTGGCAAGAGGAAAAACAATATTTATAAAATAAATCTTTCTGATTTAAAAGAACAAAACGTGAAATGTCTGATGTCTGTTCACGAAGAGCAATGGGTATAGCATAGACGCTTGGGCCACATTAGCATGAGAAAATTATCTCAGCTAAATAAACTCGAGTTAGTCAGAGGCCTACCTAAGCTGAAGTTCTCTTCAGATGCTCTGTGTGAAGCATGTCAGAAAGGAAAATTTTCAAAAACATCTTTCAAAAAGAAAAATATTGTTTCTACCTCTAAGCCTCTGGAACTTCTTCACATTGATTTATTTGGTCCTGTGAAAACAGCATCAGTCAATGGAAAGAAGTATGGACTAGTCATTATTGATGATTTCAGTCGCTAGACATGGGTAAAATTCCTAAAGCACAAGAGTGAGTCTCACTCTGTATTCACTAGCTTCTGTTCCAAAGTGCAAAACGAATTTGACTCTAAAATCATCAGAGTCAGAAGTGATCATGGTGGGGAATTTGAAAATAAATTTTTTGAGGAATTATTTGACT
Organism: Lathyrus oleraceus; assembly: GCF_024323335.1. NCBI lineage: Eukaryota > Viridiplantae > Streptophyta > Magnoliopsida > Fabales > Fabaceae > Lathyrus > Lathyrus oleraceus. The sequence continues at coordinate 193,217,631 of NC_066583.1, forward strand.
CTAATGGAATATCCCATGATTTCTCCTGCCCTAGAACTCCACAACAAAATTGAGTTGTAGAGAGGAAGAATAGGACACTCCAAGAGATGGCCAGAACCATGATCAATGAAACAAATGTGGCTAAGCACTTTTAGGCTGAACCTGTAAATACAGCGTGTTACATTCAGAATAGAATCTCCATAAGACCTATTATGGAGAAGACTCCCTATGAACTGTGTAAACGAAAAAAACCAAACATTTCATATTTTCATCCTTTTGGATGTTCCTGTTTTATTTTAAATACTAAAGAACATCTGAACAAGTTTGATTCCAAATCACAAAAAGGTATTATGTTAGGATACTCAGAACGCTCTAAAGGCTACAGAGTATATAATACAGAAACCAAAATTGTGGAAGAATCAATTCATGTCAGATTTGATGATAAGCTTAACCCTGAAAAGTCAAAGCTAGTTGAGAAACTTGCAGATCTGGAGATCACGCTTGCAGGTTCTGACGAGAAGATTAAAGCTCCAGAAGCAACTGTCATTCAAACTTCAGAATGAACTAACTCCCCAGCAATCCCAAAGAAAGCTAAAAGTCGCCTCAACATATCTGAAGAGTTGATTCTCGGAAATAAAGACGAACCTATCCGAACTAGGTCTACCTTCAAGACTCCTGAAGAAACTCCTCTGGGACTAGTATCTCTGATCGAGCCTACTTCCTGTGATGAGGCACTTCAAGATAGCGACTGGGTTCTAGCCATGCAAGAAGAACTAGATCAATTCACAAAGAACGACGTCTGGGATCTTGTTCCTAAGCCCAGAGGCACTCACATCATCGAAACCAGATAGGTGTTCAGAAACAAGCTGAATGAGAAAGGAGAAGTTGTCAGAAACAAAGCTTGACTGGTGGCTCAGGGTTACAGTCAACAAGAAGGAATTGACTACAATGAAACCTTTGCCCCAGTCGCCAGGTCAGAATCTATTCGTTTACTTGTCTCATTTGTTGTAAATCATTCTATTAAACTGTATCAAATGGATGTCAAGAGTGCATTCCTTAATGGTTATATATCATAAGAAGTGTATGTCAACCAACCTCCAGGTTTTGAAAACTCAAATCATCCAGAACATGTTTTTAAACTTAAGAAATCTTTATATGGACTTAAACAAGCTCCCAGAGCTTGGTATGAAAGATTAATTAATTTTCTTCTGGAACATGACTTTATCAGAGGAAAAGTTGACTCTACACTCTTCTGTAAAAACATTAATAATGATCTCATGATATGTCAGATATACATTGATGATATTATTTTTGGTTCAGCTAACGCCTCTGTATGTCAAGAATTCTCTGAGCTAATGCAGGCAGAATTTGAAATGAGCTTAATGCAAGAACTAAAGTTCTTCCTAGGAATTCAAATCAATCAAACTTCAGAAGTCACGTACGTTCATCAAAGTAAATACATAAAAGAAATTCTGAAGAAATTTGAAATGGCTGAATGCAATCCTGCAAAAACACCCATGCATCCAACCTGCATTCTTGAAAAAGAAGAAGTCAGTCAAAAGGTTTGTCAGAAGCTCTATCGTGGTATGATAGGCTCTCTTCTCTATCTGACTGCTACTCGTCTTGATATTCTATTTAGTGTTTGTCTCTATGCTAGATTCCAATCAGATCCCAGAGAATCTCATTTAACAGCAGTTAAGAGAATTCTCAAATATCTAAAAGGAACTCCTAACCTGGGCCTGATGTATGAGAAAACATCAGAGTATAGACTATCTGGTTTTTGTGATGCAGACTATGCATGAGACAGAATGGAGCGAAAAAGTACATCTGGAAATTGTCAGCTCCTGGAAAGAATCTGATATCCTGGGCCAGCAAAAGACAATCAACCATAGCCCTGTCCACTACAGAAGCGGAATACATCTCAGCATCACTGTGTACTACTCAGATGCTCTGGATGAAGAATCAATTAGAGGATCTGCAAATCTTTGAGAGTAACATTCCTATCTTCTGTGATAATATTGTTGCCATTTGTTTAAGCAAGAATCCCGTTTTACACTCCAGAGCTAAGCACATAGAAATAAAACATCATTTTATCAGAGACTATGTTCAGAAAGGGGTTGTAACATTGAAATTCATTGATACAGATCATCAATGGGCTGACATCTTTACTAAACCCTTAGCTGAAGATAGATTCCTCTTTATCTTAAAGAATCTGAACATTCAAAATTGCCCTGAATAAAATGTGCCTCTGAGGTTGTAAAATGAGATTCTGATGTAAACACAATGGATTCTGCGTCTGACTCTGACACTCCTACCAAGTTAGAAGATATCTGAGTTAGAAATCTCCAGGAACCAATCCTTTGGTATTCCTGAAGATCAGATAAAGCAAACACGTGGAGTACCTTACGTCTGACCTTGGAACTTCTAGACAGCTGTCTAGCAGTAATCAAGGAACGGTCTCTTGAGATCTCCTCAAGCAGTGTATTGACTGTTGGGATTAGACATCATTAATGAGCTGTAATCATTTTCCCTCTAAACGTGTTGACTTGATTTTTGTGCTAAACTCTATTTTGTGTGTCGTTTTGCATGTGCCCTAATTTGGGTATTTAAACACATTCATTTCACACATTGCACACTTTTCACCCTCACGCACTCATAAACCCTCTGCAAGTTCAGCTCTCTCTCAGCATTCCTGCAGCATTCAACCTTCAACTAAGTTCTTCATCAACATTCATGGATGCTCAACAACAATCTGTTTACAACTTCTCTCAACAAATGGACTCAAGCGAACAAGCTCCTAGTTCAAGCAACCCAAACCCAGCGGTTACCGGTGTAGTCACAACTCACATCTACAAAGAGCCTCACATTCTTGATCGTGAGCCTCACATCAATCTTGCAACGCCATTTGAGAAACTGGAAGTGTTATGTGAATCCTTGGTGGATTTTGACAACATGCAAAGAAATGGCATTGACCTCATTGAAGAACTCAGAAATCAAGGTTGGGGAAACTACTTCAAACGTCTATATGGTCCAGTTTACACAAATTTGGTGAAGGAATTATGGAGATTCGCTGATGCTGATGATCATTTCATTGTCTCCTATGTTCTGGGAGTCAAAATAGTGATAACTGAGAAGTCCATTGCTGCTCTTCTGGGCATGGAAAAAGATGGAGGCAGAAGAATCTACAACATTAATCCTAGGGCAAAATACATGTCCCATGAGATTAACCGAACAATCTTCAAGCAGAACGCTGAAGGCAACCTCTCCAAGAACAAGGAGCTACATCAGAACCTCCGTGTCTGGCTGAAGATCATTCTGGGTACCATCCATCATCGCCCAACTTCAAACTCTTCAGACTACATCAATACAGACCAGAAGTGCATTATGTACTGTATCCACAAGGGTCTGAAGCTCTGCCTTCCAGCACTTCTCTTCAAGTACCTCAGAGATTCTGTACGAGATACAAGAAACAATATGAAACCCAGAAACTACATCCCTCTGGGAAGGCTAATCTCTGATGTGCTGATAGAAAGCGGTCTCGTGGACCATCTGTTAAAGTTCAGACTCATGGAGGACGTGATGATTGACACTGGAAAACCTCTCAACGCCAGAAATCTGAAGAGCATGGGGATTCTGGATCAGGTCAAATTCAAACCTACTCTGGACACCTCCTGGGAAGCTCTCAAAGATCAGAGAGAGATCCCCAATGGACTCTATCTGTTCTCAAAGGAAGACCCCCGAGAAGTAATCCTTTATTATCTAGATAATCTTATAAAAGAAGGAGTGGATATATCAGACTTCCACATAAGCGATCTACCAGAAAAGCCTCCAAACTTCATGAAGCGTCCACGAGGACCCTCTGAAAAGGCGAAGCAAGCTAAGAAGGCAAGAGTAGGAGAATCCTCTAGATCAAGACCTCCAGCACCTCTGCATAAGCCTTTTGGTAAGTCTATTTCTCTTGCTCCCTCTGCACAAACACAACCCATTGCTTCTTCTATCCCTCAACCAACACCTATCTACACTAACTCAGAAACCCCTCCTTCAACCACCAAAACATCTCATCAACCATCCCAGAAATTTAACCTTGCCACCACCACCTTACCTCTTTCTGACGCAGAAATGTTGAATGAAACCACCTCACCATCTTCATCTTCTTCTCCAGAATCACCCCCTACTTCAACATTTCATCAGACATAGAACACTCTGACCCCTCATCTCCCACTCTGGCCCAACTTCAAGCTCAAGCTCTGGCCTCACAACAGCCAACCCAAACCACACCTGAACCTGAAGTCACTTCACCTCCCGCAGAACAACCAAACCCAACACCATCTGACCTTCAACCTTCTGAACCAAATAACTCTGACATACACCCACCAAATACAACCCTAGAGGAAGAAATAATTCTGTTTGTAGGAGCTTCAGTTGACAAGGTCAAGTCTCTGACCATCAACTCTGGCATCAGTGATGATCCTTCAGCTGTTAGGACACACTGGATTAGAGTTATTGGATGGATGAGCTCTGAAGCTTTCAAACTGAAGAGCCTCTCTGAGCAAGTCAGAAACGACTTCATCAGAGACGCTGAAGTAAGACTACAGGAGCGCCTAGCCAGAGAAGCTGAAGAGCTAGCTCGAAAGGAAGTAGAAGAGAAAGCAAGGCAAGAGGAAATGCAAAGACTTAAGGAAGCTGAAGCGAAAGCTCTAGATGACGCTGCTGCTGCTGAAGTTGAAGCAAAAGCTGCTGCTGAAGCTGAAGCTAAAGCCGTTGCTGAAGCTGAAGCTCGTCGTGCTGAAGAATCTGCCAACAGGGTAGAACCGGATGCTCTGACTCAGGGGGAGTCTTCCACCTTTGTCCCTCTGGTTCTCAAGACACTTGAAGATCTTCAGAAGGAGCAGAAAGAAGTCCGAGCTAGATTGGATCAACAGGATTCAGTCAATGTCAACATTCAGAATCTGCTGACCTAGCTGCTTCAGAGGATGCCTCCACCTCCAAACCCTTAGGCACCTAGGATCTTTTTTATTGCTGATTTGCTTGTTGCTTTCTGTTGTGTTTGTTCTCGCTTTCTGCTGCTTGTGTTTTCTATCTGAACACACACACACACACATATATATATATATATATATATATATATATATATATATATATATATATATATATATATATATATGTATATATATATATATATATATATATATATATCTGCCTTTTCCTTATTTTACTAAGTCTTTTTGATTCTGACATAAAGGGGGAGAACTAAAAACAGCTCTGATGAAAACATATCTAAATCCTTTCAGTACTCTGCAAACATTGTTTAAAATTTGTTCTAATCGTTTTTACTTAGAAATTTGCAGAAGAGTATCTAGAAACATCATCTCATGGAAGCTCCGGTAAGAACTTCTGAACTCCCAGACTTATCTCAGGGGGAGCTCACTTCTATCTGACCTAAAAATTCTTATCTCTAAAATGTTTCATCTCTTAATTAAGATTGTTTTGTCATCATCAAAAAGGGGGAGATTGTAAGAACAAAATTAGTTCTACAATAGAATTCCAAGATTTTGATGATAACAAAGGATGAAACCAAAAATGGCACCCTAACGAAAATTCTCTAAGTGTGCAGGACTCTGAACAGAAACAAAGGAATATGATCCTTTGATCAGATACAAACGTTGATCAGATACAAAGAACTCGAAGATCAGAAGCATCTGAAGAAAAAGTACGCTCTAGAAGTTCTGACTCTGAGCAAAACAAGAGAGCAGAAAGACCAGAAGCTTTAAACTACCACTGGACTCAGTTCTGATGATCTAAAAGACCAGTACTCTTAGAAGCTCTGACGTAACCTCAACGCAATCTCCGATTGACACAGCAACTCCGAGATAACAAAGACTCTGATGAAGATTCTCCAAATCCAGAAAGAGTAACGGAAAGAACTTCTTCAAATGGAAAGAAAGTATATTTAGAAAGAAGTTATTCAGAGAGACAAATTGGTTATGGCAAGAAACATAGAAGTAATGACATTGAATGCTCATCAAAGGCCAATATTTTGTCATCAACTTCAACGGTCCTTTTCACCACTATATAAAGGACAGCCTACCTCATTGAGAGACACACAACAACGCACAGAAAATTCTTCACATTCTCTCTTAGTTTTTCACGAGCTGTTGCTCATACGTGAAAACACTTGCTTGCTTATTCTGCTGTAATATTTGCTTACTCTTAGAAGCACTCTCGATTACAATCTATTTTTGCTAAATTGCTTTTGTTCCTGAAGTGACTCTGCGTAGTCTGTATACTTGGGAGGACTAAGAGATCACTCTCTTAGACGTTTGGTTGTATTAATCTTTCAAGATTAGTGGATTAAGTCCTTTTTAAAGGAGAAATCACCTTGGTCAGGTGGACTGGAGTAGCTTTGTGTTATAAGTGAACCAGTATAAAATTCTGTGTGTTCTTAATTTTGAAAAAGCTTTTATTTTCTAAAACAATTCAAACCCCCCTTTCTTGTTTTTCTCACCTTTAGTTGCTTGCTTGGATGTGGCTATCTTTATTTGATGCCTTGCTCTTCATCTTGCTACTTATTTATTGATATTGCTTGATTGTAAAGTCCAAAGGAAAAGTGGGTCTCTATATGACTTTCTTGTCTATTGGATTGCATCCCATTGGTTAGATCTTTTCAACTCTTAAATTTTAAATTTTTGCTTAGGATTAGTCTCTTCATCTCCTTCCACTTCTTAAATTTCAAATCTCTACCTCTTTTAAAATCTTCTTTGCTTGTGATTTGTAAACTTAGACTTTATTGCAAATTAGAAACTTTGGCCTTATGCCATTGCATTTTTAAGCTCTTTTCTTAAATCAAACTTGTGAATGAATTTAACCATACTTTACTTAAAATTTCAAAAATACAAAAATAACTAACACTCATTCAAACTCTTTTAGGTCCTTTTGTGCCTCTTTTAAATTTAATTTTTGTTAAAATCAATTCACTCACTTTAAAATTGTTATCACGAACTACGAAGTTTTGATCCCTCATTTTTATGTTGGTACGTAGGCATAAGTCCGAAGGTCTTGTCAAACACAAAAATATAATCAATGAATTCTTTTCTCATCCCCACACTCTGTTTATTGCAAACATCATTTTATACCAAAAAACACATAGACGCATAAAAAAGGGCTCCCTAGGAGTACCTAGGACACTTTGGGTGCTAACACCTTCCCTCTGTGTAAGTGTTAGATGCCCAAAAGTGCTTATTTGAGCTATCATATGTGGGCATCTTTCACTCTTTTGCCTTGCTAAAATTGTCAAAATCACATTTATTTTACATGGAATGCGTACATTGATAAACAAGCTTGGTGCCTTTGATGTGTTTGTTATTGTGCAGGAAAGGCATGAATTAATTGATAATAAAGACACAAGAGAATTGGCAAAGGAACCAAAGCAAAGGAGCATTTCATCTGCCTGCTCGCTAGGCGAGGCTGTGGCGAAGAATGGGTTCGCTAGGCGAGCTCCTGGCGAACAGCTCCAGTAAATTAGCAAATTAATTCGCTAGGCGAGCTCATGGCGAAGTCTGCAGCGAATTCATTCTGTTTTGGTGAAAAAGTGCAGCCAACACTCACTCGCTAGGCGAGGCTCTAGCGAGTCCCCAGCGAGCATTCCAGTAGCTAAACCTCTCAACCTCGCTGGGGGCGAGCTTGGAGCGTTTCCTTCGCTAGGCGAAGGTATGTTCGCTAGGCGAACATGACAGTTTAGCAAGCCCTGTTTGCTCTGGGCGCAGGGGCTTTTTGTGCCCATTTTAGGACCTCGCTAGGCGAGCCATTCTGCTCGCCTAGTGAGCATGACAGTTCTGCACTTGTCTATAAGTAGCAGGTGCCACTTTTGGGCACCATACCTCATTTTTACCAACTTTTCCATTTTTTGTACTTTCTCCTAGATATTTTACAGCATTGCTTTGTGGGAGATTTTATGCCCTAATTTCATTTCTCTTCATCTAGCAACCATCTTCCACAAAAAGAAGGTGGATTCCCATCCAACTTCGATTATTCGACTTGGATGTTGATCAACCCTCTTTCCTTACTTGCCGACCAAGCTACCATGAAAATGAGTAGCTAAGTCTTCCATTTGTCAAGGTTAGATGTAGGTGATTGCTAGCTTTGTGTGTAAATGTAAGGATCCTCATATGTAAACTCTTTAACGGTAAATATATGATGAAAACTTTGTTTCTATTTAAAACTCTTTGTGTTGGTATTTGATCGAGAGATGTTTACCGATTCTTGACCTAGGTTTTCATCCAAACTTGTTTGTTAGCTAGAGATAGTAACGAATGATTTTGTTCACCATAAGGTTGAACCAAAACGTTGTCTTTTTGATAGATTGTGTTCGAGAGAAACAATGGATCAAAATGACAAAACTCACAATGGGTGTTCGAGAGAAACGCATTGAGAGGACTTTGTGAAATTATTTATCATCTAAAGGAGTTTATAAGATTGTTGACCGAGCAAATACATGCAAAGCAAATGTAATAATTGAAACCTAACTTTGACAATATTTCTCATATTAATCAAAACGTAACTTTTACCGCAATTAATTACTTTATATGCAAGATAACTTGATTAAAACCAAAACCCTAGTGTTACATTAAGTTAAGATTAATTCAACCATTGAACGGCAGTGATATCTTACAATCTCTGTGGATACGATAACAAAACCCGACACTTAAAAACTGTCTCAACAAAATGGCGCCGTTGCCGGGGATTGTAAATTGATATTGCGAGCATCGCATTGGTTGTTTAAGTTTTAGCTTGTGAATTTTTGACTTGTGCTTGTAATTTGTTTGGTTTAGTGTGCAGCTTACGTTTTATGCGAGGGAAAATCCCTGTGGACGAACTTCTTTTTGATCCTGAGATCGAGAGAACCGCAAGGAGGCTCAATAGCAAAACAAGACGTAGGAGGCAACAGGCTAGGCAACGCCAAGAGCAAGGAGAAAGTTCTTCAACCACAAATCCACACCCATTCGTACCAAACATGGAGCCACAACCACCACCACCGATTTCTACTCCATGTATCAACAGTCCAAGGAACACCGCTCAGTTTGCCAACCAAACTGGAAGGCAAGCTGAGATGAAGACGGGAACTCTGAATTTATTGTATGGGAGTCCATTCACCGGAATGGACCATGAAGACCCATTTGCTTTTCTCACAAAATTCTATGAGATAACATTGGCTGCCGGAGTGGATCAGGCTCAGGAGCTTCCGTTGTTCAGACGTTTATTTCCTCACGCTTTGCTCGGTAAAGCAAAGGATTGGTATCTCGATCAAACACCTGCTGTAATGACAGATTGGAATGTGTTAGAGGAGAAATTCATTGAAAGATTTTTCTCTCATAACCGATTCATGGAATCAAAGACGGCCATCTCGGTGTTTTCTCAAGGAACCAGTGAATCGTTGAATGAAGCGTGGGAGAGATTCAAGTCCATGCTAAGGAAATGCAAAGGGCATGGATTTGATGAATTAACTCAAATCCATATCTTCAGAAATGGACTTCAACCAAACTGTAAGACGTTGTTGGATGCCACCTCGGGTGGCTCGTTGATGTCAAAGAGTGCCGAAGAAGCCACAAACATTATCAACCGTATGGCTTTGAATGATCTTCAAAGTCAAAGTCGTGGAAATTCTTTGAAGAAGGCGGGAGTGCTTGAGTTAGGGACGAATGATGCCATACTTGCCCAAAACAAGCTCATCTCACAACAAGTGGAACTTTTAACGCAACAAATCAAAGAGTTAAGAGAACCGTCAAAAGCTAAACAAATAGCTTGTTGTGAACTTTGTAAAGGTGAACATGACACTGGATTTTGTCCACCTCCCGGTTTTGACGAAGTAAATTACATGGCCAATCAACGGGACTATCAACCAAGACAACAACAACCTTATCAACCGCACCCTCAACAACAACAACAACAACAACAATTCCAAGGGAACCAAGGGTTCCAACCTAGAAGCAACTATTATCATAACCAAGGTTATGGAGGTGGTTCTTCTAGCCGTCAAAATCCTCCCCAAAATCCGTATCAATCTCAACAACCACCGGTAGTCAATTCTAAATTGGAGGAGACATTGACGCAATTCATGCAAATGTCAATGGCCAATCAAAAGAGTAATGACGCGGCCATAAAAAATCTTGAAACTCAAGTTGGGCAACTTGCCAAGCAACTCGCTGAACAACAAACCGGTCCTTCTTTTTCGGCTAATACGCAAACAAATCCTAAGGAGCATTGTAAGGCGATTATGACGAGAAGTGGAAGGGAGTTGGGTAGTGAAAATGAAAAAAGAGTGGAGAGTAAAAAAAGAGAGAAAGAGAAGGAGATTGAGGAGAAAATAGTGGATGAAAATGTTGACGGTGAAGTAGGAGTGTGGAGTGATGAGGAAGTAGTTGAAAATAATAAAAAGAATGGTGAAGTTGAACAAGAAAAAGGTGTGGAGATTGAGGAAAATAATAATGATGAGGTGCTAAGGGAGGTAGTGAAGAAGCCTAGATGGAAAAGTGCTAGAATTGCAAAGGGAAAGGAGGTAGTGAGCGCTACTCCGGTCCAAAATCTTCCTTACCCTCATGCCCCTTCCAAAAGGGAAAATGAACGGCATTACGCCCGGTTCATGGATATTTTTAAGCAATTACAAATAAACATTCCGTTTGCTGAAGCTTTGGAACAAATGCCAAAGTATGCCAAGTTCATGAAGGACATACTAACCAAAAAGCGGAGGTATACGGAACCGGAGACCATCGTCCTTGATGCGAGCTGTAGTGCCATCATTCAAAGGACGCTTCCTAAGAAAGAGGTTGATCCGGGAAGAGTTACATTGCCGGTTAAAATTGGTGATGTGTATGTCGGAAAGGGACTTATTGACTTGGGGTCGAGCATAAATCTAATACCTTTGTCCATTATCAAGAGGCTAGGCAACATCGAGATTAAGTCCATCCGAATGACATTACAATTGGCGGATAAGTCGACGACCCATCCTCATGGCGTAGCCCAAGATGTGTTGGTGAAGGTCGACAAATTCTTTTTCCCGGTGGATTTTATTGTAATTGATATGGAGGAAGATGATGATGCTCCACTCATATTGGGCCGACCATTCATGAAGACCGCAAGAATGATGATTGATGTTGATGACGGTTTAATGAAGGTGCGTGTTCAAAATGAGGAGGTCACCTTTGATCTATTCGAGGCGATGAAGCATTCCAAGGATAGAAATGATAGCTTTCGCATCGATGTGATCGAAGACGCTATTATGGAAGTTTCAAAGCATATCCACGAGATATCTCCTATGGAGTTAGCTCTCGACGACTCATTAGAGGTTTTCACTGTTGAAGAGGAGCTAGCTCTTGAGGAATGTTTGAAGGAACTTGATAGCTTGGAAGACCTACAACCGTGGGAAGTAGAGGAAGAAAATTTGAAGAAGGAGGTAATTGACGAGAAAGCGCCAATTGAATTAAAAGAGTTACCTTCGACTTTGAAATATGTGTTCCTAGATGAGACCGAGGCAAAGCCGGTCATCATAAGCAACCTTTTGACAAAAGAAGAAGAAGCCCGTCTAATCATTGTGCTAAAAACCAATCAAGAAGCTATGGGTTGGACTCTTTCCGATCTTAAAGGAATTAGTCCATCCTATTGTATGCACAAGATTTTGATGGAGGAGGATTTCAAGCCGGTGGCTCAACCACAACGCCGCTTAAATCCTACAATGAAAGAGGTTGTAAGAAAGGAAGTGGTGAAGCTTTTGGATGCGGGAATGATTTACCCGATCTCGGATAGTCCGTGGGTTAGTCCCGTGCACGTGGTTCCGAAGAAGGGTGGAATGACCGTAATCCGTAATGACAAAGACGAATTGATCCCGACTAAAGTAGCAACGGGGTGGAGAATGTGTATAGATTATAGACGGTTGAATACCGCGACTCGTAAGGACCATTTTCCACTCCCATTTATGGATCAAATGCTTGAAAGACTATCGGGCCAACAATACTACTGTTTTTTAGACGGCTACTCCGGGTACAACCAAATTGCGGTTGACCCGGTTGATCATGAGATGACGGCTTTCACGTGTCCGTTTGGAGTGTTCGCATACAGAAAAATGCCTTTTGGGCTTTGCAATGCGCCGGCGACATTCCAACGATGTGTCCAAGCTATTTTTGCCGATCTAATAGAGAAAACAATGGAAGTCTTCATGGATGACTTCTCGGTGTTTGGTGGGACGTTTAGTCTATGCTTGGCAAATTTGAAGACGGTATTGGAAAGGTGTGTGAAGACTAATTTGGTGCTAAATTGGGAAAAGTGTCACTTTATGGTGACCGAGGGGATTGTGCTAGGCCACAAAGTCTCTAAAAGGGGGCTTGAAGTGGATAGAGCTAAGGTTGACGTAATTGAAAAATTACCCCCTCCGGTCAATGTGAAGGGCATCCGTAGTTTTTTGGGGCACGCGGGGTTCTACCGGCGCTTCATCAAGGACTTCTCAAAGGTGGCTAAACCTTTGAGCAATTTACTCGCCAAAGATCAGGTATTTCTCTTCACCGACGATTGTTTGCGAGCTTTCGAGGTTTTAAAAGAAAAATTGGTTACCGCTCCAATAATAGTCGCTCCCGATTGGAAGGAAAATTTTGAACTAATGTGTGACGCGAGTGACTATGCCGTTGGAGCGGTACTTGGCCAAAGAAAGGACAAAACTTTTCATGCTATACATTATGCGAGTAAGGTTCTTAACGAGGCTCAAATAAATTATGCCACAACGGAAAAAGAACTACTCGCAATAGTGTATGCGCTAGAAAAGTTTAGGTCCTATCTTATAGGGTCTAAAGTCGTGGTGTACACCGACCACGCGGCGATTAAATATCTGCTGACCAAGCCGGATTCGAAGCAAAGGCTCATCCGTTGGATCCTCTTGTTACAAGAATTCGATGTCGAAATTAAAGACAAGAAGGGGTCGGAAAACTTGGTAGCGGATCATTTATCCCGCTTGGTGAATGTCGAGGTTACCGCATCTGAAAAGGAAATCCGGGAAGAATTTCCTGATGAAAAATTGTTTAAGGTTCAAGTTAGGCCGTGGTTTGCAGACTTTGCAAACCACAAGGCTAGTGGTTGTGTGCCGGCCGATCTAACTTTGAACCAAAAGAGGAAGTTCCTTTCGGATGCGAAGTATTATGTTTGGGATGACCCATACTTGTTTAAGTTGGGTAGCGATAACCTGTTAAGGAGATGCGTAACTGGTGATGAAGCCCAGAGCATCCTTTGGCATTGTCACAACTCGCCTTATGGCGGACATTATAATGGGGTTAGAACGGCCACAAAAATTCTTCAATCGGGATTTTATTGGCCAACTATTTTCAAAGACGCACATACCCATGCGCAAAGTTGTGACAGTTGCCAAAGAAGTGGTGGGATAGGTAAGAGAGATGAGATGCCTCTCCAAAATATCCAAGAAGTGGAAGTGTTCGATTGTTGGGGCATAGATTTTGTTGGACCTTTCCCACCCTCTTACGGGAATGAGTACATGCTTGTTGCTGTTGATTATGTCTCTAAGTGGGTTGAGGCGATTGCCTCACCTCGGGCGGATGCCAAAACGGTGATAAATTTTTTAAAGAAAAACATCTTTTCCCGTTTTGGAACCCCCCGAGTGTTGATAAGTGACGGAGGGTCACACTTTTGCAATGCACCTTTGGAAACAATTCTAAAACATTATGGTGTGTCGCATAGGGTGACAACTCCGTACCACCCTCAGGCTAACGGGCAAGCGGAGGTCTCTAATCGAGAGATTAAGAGAATCCTAGAAAAAACCGTGTCTAATTCTAAAAAGAGTGGTCCCAAAAATTGGACGAAGCATTATGGGCCTACCGTACGGCCTTTAAAGCTCCAATTGGCCTAACTCCGTTTCAATTGGTATTTGGTAAAACTTGCCATTTGCCGGTTGAATTGGAGCACAAGGCTTTGTGGGCCCTAAAATTTCTAAATTTTGAACCTGAGTTGGCCGGTAACAAAAGGAAAGTACAACTACTTGAGTTGGAGGAGATGCGCAATGCCGCATACCACTCAAGTTGGTTGTACAAGGAAAAAGCAAAGAAGTATCATGACAAGAAGATCCGTACCAAAGAATTTGTGCCCGGACAATTGGTCCTATTGTTCAACTCCCGGTTGAAGTTGTTTCCCGGGAAGTTGAAATCGAAATGGTCCGGGCCATTTCGGGTGAAAGAAGTAAAAGAGTACGGGGCCATTATCATTGAAGACATGGACGAGAAAGACAGTTGGACCGTGAATGGCCAACGATTGAAAGTATATCTCGGCGGTCATGTGGATCGCGAGAGTTGTGCTCAGCCGCTCGATGCTCCCCTGTGAGCATCGCACCGTCGAGCTTAGCCGACGTTAAACAAGCGCTAGTTGGGAGGCACCCCAACATTGTAAGTATTTATTGTTTTATGTATCATGTTGAATTCTGTTACAGTGTGCAAAACATGGCTGGATGACTTGCAAGTGCTGCATTTTCAAATGCATTTGCTGTCATGCTCGCTTGCAGCTCGCTAGGCGAGGCAGAAGCGAGCATGCTCGCAAGCTGCTCGCTAGGCGAGGCAGCAGCGAGCGCTGCAGCACTGTTTTATATTTAAACACTTCAGCAGAGCCATTTTGCCCTACCTTCAAAAATTTGTCTGAACGGCTCTGCTGAGGATTTCGTGCGTGGTTTCTCAAACTCCCTCTGTTGCATCTTTATCACCGACACGTACTTCTTTCGCCAATTGCAAACTCTCCCCACTTCTCTTTTCCAAATCCGTTTACCAAAGGTTTGCCCCACTTCCTTTTTCTTTTTGTTTACTCTTAAATTCCAAATATGCATAGCAAATAGGATAAATTTGGTATGGGAAACATGGAGGTTGCATGAGATATTGTGGAGTTTGCAATGTTGTACATTTAGGTTTTCTAATTAGGGATTTAATTTTACTTTAGGTTTTCCATGAAATTAGGCATCCCCAATAGCATAGAACAATTCATTATCATGAGAAATCATTGGGTTTTGCTGTGGGAACCTTGTGTGTACGGGTATTGGGGGAAACATCTTTGAAAATGCAGAAAATCCCAAAACCCGTAAGGTTCGCTAGCAGCTCGCTAGGCGACCTGGGGAGAACGTTCGCTGCAACTTCGCTAGGCGAAGCAGCAGCGAACATGACAGTAATTTGAATTTTGTTTTAATGGCTAATCTGTTTGTTGGTGTGTATTGTTTCTTTGTATATTTTGCAGAATGGAGTCTAGATCTGGAGCTGGTAAGAAGAGAAAAGGAGATGCAACTACTTCCAGGACCGTGCCGATTCAATTCGACAACGACAAGTTCGTAGGCCCGAAACAAGCGGCACGTTACATCGCTTTGGAGAAGCGAAAAATCCTTCCTGAGAGGCGTTTTCTGATCAACCCGCAGGGCACTTACCGAACTTTCGCCGGGTTGATAGACGCCAAGAAGTGGGACAGGTTGATAAGTCCCTTGGAGCATTATGACATTGGTACAGTGCGGGAGTTCTATGCTAACGCACTGCCCGACGACGACGAGCCCTTCACTTGGGTTTCTAGAGTTGCCGGGCGTACTATTCCTTTTGACCGGGATGCGATCAACAGAATCCTAGGGGAACCGCTCCAGCTGGGAGCTGATCAGAGAGACCAGTACCACACCGACCTCAGACTTCATCGAGACGTCGCTGCCATTACCACCGACCTGCTGTTGGCTGGGAGATCGGTTGAGCCGAACCCATCCGGGGTTCCTGTGAGATATCACCGGGAGGACATGACTCCCATGGCTCAGCTGATTCTACTTCTGGTCTTATCCAACATCCAACCCAAATCACACACCTCTACTGTGCCGATCCCAGTGGCACATTTAGTCCATTCCATCCTGACTAATGTTGAGATTGATGTGGCGAGGATAATCGCCAATGAGCTGAAGACTGTGGTTGAGAGTGGGCTGAAATCGGGGGCTCGTGTGAATTGCCCACTGGCCTTCCCGTGTTTGATTATGAGCTTATGTATTCAGGCTAGGGTGAGACTTCCGTCTCGTGGACAGGTTAGGATCCCGGCTCCAATTGATGATCGGTATGTAGCTAAGTATTGTAGAGCTAAGGCTACCGCTGGCAGTGCGGCCTCGGGAAGTACTCGGGCTGCTGATGGTCCTAGTGCTTCTTCTCCCGGACTTGATCCGTACCTGAGGGCTGTTTGTGACTACAGTTTTGAGTGGATGGCAGCATCCCAAAGAGCTATGATTGACATGCACAACAGTATGCAGAGGTTGGAGCTGCAAGGTAATGACCCCTCCGGTGCTCGAGCGTTGTTAGCGCGTGAGCAGTTTATGCTCAACGCTAATTGGCCTGTGGACAGGCCAGTCTATGGTGAGGGGGAGGGAGCTGAAGCTGATGATGAGGATATTGATGATGAGGCTACCGGTTCTGAAGCCGGTAGTGAAGAGGAGTCTTGAGCCCTTTGTGGGTTAAGTTTTTGAATATTTGTATTTCAGTTTTTATTATGTCATTTTTATTTGTACTTTCGAATTTTGTATTTTGACCATGGGTTGTACTATTGGGGTGTTTTGTCCCCCACGAACAAAATTTTATTTTTCAGTTAATGTTATTTATGTTTGTTGTTAATTTTGTGTGTTTAATAAATTTTTGGTTGAATGAGTGGCAAACCCTTCTAGATTGGTTGCTCCTCAAGAAGTACCCAATGAAGGTGCATCCGAGCTTGGATGGCAATGATAAGAATAACAAGTGAATGAAGCTAAGGTACATGGTTACCGTCGGCTAGAATTTTAGAATGCATTAGGAACTTTACTCTTTTTGGTAAATTGAATATTGTCTTTGTGCAACATAATTGAATGAATGTTTCATCTAGAACCTAAAACCACAAAGTGTGAGGAAACCTCCATTGTTCACTTAAATGCTGGATTCTAATAAGTTTTGTTGATTCATGTGATTCATTATTTGTCTGTTATTATTGTGAAATTGTGGAAGCAATTAGAAATGATCAAGGCACTTGTTTTCTTTCGAGCACAACTACATCCAAAAACAACTTACCTGTGAGCAGAGAGAGTATTTGTTAACCCCTTTGAGCCTAAACAGTTGAATCTCGGCTTGAAATAAAGCGAGATCTCAAAAATCTTTTTTTTTTACAACCCGGAAAATATTGATTATTGCTCTTTTGCCGTAAAAAGGTAAGACCATTCACTTAGGGTGTGGAAGAAATAAGTTGGGGAGAACGAAAAAGAATTGGTAAGCACCACAACTCTTGAAAAAGAAAAGAAAAACCGAGCAAGCATAGAAAAATATATGTATAGAAAATATAGAAAAGAAACATCTGTTTTGTACATTTGATGTGAAAGAAAAGAACAAAAATATAAAGAATGAAAATGAATGCTTGCTTGGAAGAAAAATAGTGAAAAATAAGAGTTGAGTTGTGGAATATGTGTTGTGAAGGTTACAAATAAGAAACAGATGAAACAAGTCGAGTAGTGTGAATAATACTGTGAATGTCTCTTTTGCATCGGCACTTTCGTTTCAATGGCCTTAGAAATGACCCTTGTTTGTTAACCTGACCAAGTTTCAACCGAAAAGCCCTTAGTGATCTTTATGCTTCCACAGTACCATTTTTAATTGATTAGACATTGTATGAATCTGTTTGATTTCTTCATTATTTGTTAGAGAGCGAGATTAGTCCCGCGGTTGCAAACGCGCAAAATCTTCATTCCTGATTCGAAGAGGAGAGATAGGATGATTCATTCAGAAGAGTATTGTTGTAGATAGATAAATATTTTGCATTGCTATTTAAGTTTAAGTTCCTAGGTATTATTTTATTCAAACCGTTGGGAACTTGTATATGCGAATTTCGCTTGTGTTTTAGCCGTTTATCCAACTTCGGAGAAACCGTTTCTTTATGCAAATCCTCTTGTCTTTCAAGAGGCATACTTTGCTTGAGGACAAGCAAGAATCTAGTTGGGGAGAGTTGTTAGATGCCCAAAAGTGCTTATTTGAGCTATCATATGTGGGCATCTTTCACTCTTTTGCCTTGCTAAAATTGTCAAAATCACATTTATTTTACATGGAATACGTACATTGATAAACAAGCTTGGTGCCTTTGATGTGTTTGTTATTGTGCAGGAAAGGCATGAATTAATTGATAATAAAGACACAAGAGAATTGGCAAAGGAACCAAAGCAAAGGAGCATTTCATCTGCCTGCTCGCTAGGCGAGGCTGTGGCGAAGAATGGGTTCGCTAGGCGAGCTCCTGGCGAACAGCTCCAGTAAATTAGCAAATTAATTCGCTAGGCGAGCTCATGGCGAAGTCTGCAGCGAATTCATTCTGTTTTGGTGAAAAAGTGCAGCCAGCACTCACTCGTTAGGCGAGGCTCTAGCGAGTCCCCAGCGAGCATTCCAGTAGCTAAACCTCTCAACCTCGCTGGGGGCGAGCTTGGAGCGTTTCCTTCGCTAGGCGAAGGTATGTTCGCTAGGCGAACATGACAGTTTAGCAAGCCCTGTTTGCTCTGGGCGCAGGGGCTTTTTGTGCCCATTTTAGGACCTCGCTAGGCGAGCCATTCTGCTCGCCTAGCGAGCATGACAGTTCTGCACTTGTCTATAAGTAGCAGGTGCCACTTTTGGGCACCATACCTCATTTTTACCAACTTTTCCATTTTTTGTACTTTCTCCTAGATATTTTACAGCATTGCTTTGTGGGAGATTTTATGCCCTAATTTCATTTCTCTTCATCTAGCAACCATCTTCCACAAAAAGAAGGTGGATTCCCATCCAACTTCGATTATTCGACTTGGATGTTGATCAACCCTCTTTCCTTACTTGCCGACCAAGCTACCATGAAAATGAGTAGCTAAGTCTTCCATTTGTCAAGGTTAGATGTAGGTGATTGCTAGCTTTGTGTGTAAATGTAAGGATCCTCATATGTAAACTCTTTAACGGTAAATATATGATGAAAACTTTGTTTCTATTTAAAACTCTTTGTGTTGGTATTTGATCGAGAGATGTTTACCGATTCTTGACCTAGGTTTTCATCCAAACTTGTTTGTTAGCTAGAGATAGTAACGAATGATTTTGTTCACCATAAGGTTGAACCAAAACGTTGTCTTTTTGATAGATTGTGTTCGAGAGAAACAATGGATCAAAATGACAAAACTCACAATGGGTGTTCGAGAGAAACGCATTGAGAGGACTTTGTGAAATTATTTATCATCTAAAGGAGTTTATAAGATTGTTGACCGAGCAAATACATGCAAAGCAAATGTAATCATTGAAACCTAACTTTGACAATATTTCTCATATTAATCAAAACGTAACTTTTACCGCAATTAATTACTTTATATGCAAGATAACTTGATTAAAACCAAAACCCTAGTGTTACATTAAGTTAAGATTAATTCAACCATTGAACGGCAGTGATATCTTACAATCTCTGTGGATACGATAACAAAACCCGACACTTAAAAACTGTCTCAACAGTAACCAACCCCCTTACCTGTAATATCTGGCATTTTATTATTTTTGATTTAAAAACTTCTTATCTTGGGGTTTTGTTCGTACTTTTCCCTTTTCCTTTGGAAATAATAAAAGCGCGGTGGCGACTCTGGTTTTATTGACGTTAAGTTTATCCATAGCTTAATGGTCATGAATTTACCGCTACAGGAGGTTTTGGTTCATTCAAGATCTGCTTCTTTTTTCTTCTTCAAGGAGAGTTTTTATCAATTAGTTGATCAATGATGACTCCTCTATCCTCTTGGTCACCTTGATTTTTACTCTCCTCTTTTTCAATCACACATTCTTTAACTATGTCATCTTCCTTTTTAACTATTTCAGCTTCACCTTTCTCAGTAATCACCCCAAAACATGTGTCTATAACTTTACATCATTCATTCTTAGGATTTTCTACAGTATTACCTTTAAACCCTCCACTTGATATTGGCAAAATAACTATTTGTCTGGATAACTAACCAATTTGCGCCTCCAAATTCTTGATTGACGCATCATGGTTTCTACTCATTATTTCATGGTTCTTATTTACCTGATCAAAGCTCCATTGAGTGACTAATAAAATTCTGCAAGGTATCTTCCAATTGTGAAGGTTTCCTTTGAAACGAAGCTTGTTGGATGTGTTGCATACCTTGGTTAACATTTGCAGTTTGACTGTTGCTCCAATGAAAATTTGAATGATCTTTCCAACCCGAATTATATGTGTTGGAATACGAGTTATTCTTCTAAAAATTAGCAAATTGGACTTCTTCACTTGACCCTTCCAACGAGTACCTTCCATTCGCATGTTCTCCTCCACAAAAATCACACCTAAGTGCTTGTACCTGGCTCACGTTAGCTTTATCTAAGCTGCTTTCAGCTATCTTTTTATTCAACAATTCAATCTAAGATAAAAGAGCAGTATGGGTATCAACATCTAACATACCTTTAGGCTTCCCCACATTTTCAATCTTGACCGAACTTTCGCTTTTTGACGGATACTCATTCATACACATCTTCTCAATAAGGTTTTTCAGTTGTGGTTCAGTTATTTGGTAGATGGTAGCTCCCGTAGAAGCATCCAATAACATGTGAGTTTGACTCTTGAGACCTTTGATGAAAATTTACATCTGCTCCATATTATTCATATTGTGATTCGGGCATCTGCGTAACTAAATTTTGAATCTTTCCCAAGAGTCATAAAGTGACTCAGTTTCCTACTGCTCAAAATTCACAATTTCTGCTCGGAGCCCGGTAAACCGAGTAATAGTGAAGAATATTTCTAGGAATTTGTCCTCCAATTCCTTCCAAGTACGAATTGTTCCATTTGGAAGGCAAAGTAACCAATCTTTCGCCCTTCCAATCAATGAGAACCCAAACAACCTCAATTTAACATGGCCTTCAGTGACAATAATTGGTTTTCACATTGAAGTTGTTTTTTAGAAACGTGCAAGATTCTCCCACGTGTCCTTAATCACATTTCGGTAGAAACCTATTCTTCATTGGTTGTTTTACAGTAATCCCTCATAATCAGGGCTGGTGCAGCTTCCATGGTGACTTCCACTTTAGAGTCATAAGAACTTGATAATTGCTATTCTACTGTTATTTCAAAGTCTAGAGTTACTTCTCTAACTGCTTTTCTGGGAGCACGTGCAATTCTTTTAATCTATGGATCCAATGGTATTAATGTTGATCATGAACTGCACAAACACAAACATAAAATACCTCGGGGGCACTATGATAAACAGGCAAATAAAATAAAAATCAAAAAGACTAAAACTAAGATGTTGCACAAACGTCGCCTTGTTGAGATATAAATAGTCCCCGACAATGGTGCCAAAAAATTGATGACTTCTCGGCAAGTGTATTGATAATGTCAAAGTAATTAAAAGATTGAATCCATAGGGACTGCTTCTAACAAGGAAAAATGTGTGCAATGTATAAACTAGAAAAAAGGGGGGGAGGGGTGAGTTTTAATGTGAAAAGTAAATAAGAGATTAATCAGAATTACGAAAAAGGTCATGTTGTGATTTAGAATACCCTATTTTCTCTATTGTTGATGTTTGATGCCTCGTATGAACGATCCTATCACTATAACCCCACGACGAATTAACAAAATCGTTATAGCTTATCCCTCACGAATTAACTCGCTAACCACTACTCAAAGCTTCCTATCCCTAGTCCGCCAGCGAAAGTAGGGTTAGGCGATGCATATAATATTAATTCCCTATTCCACTACTCGGGGTCTCCTATTCCTATTCAACCAGCATAAGTAAAACAATTTCCCTAGGTCCAACACATAGACTAATGGTCACATAAAAATCAATTTTAAAGATTATCCCACATAAAAATCATTAAGAACAATAAGCAATTGAATGACATTATATATCAAAAGGTTCATACAAAGTTAAATGAACATATAACCCAATAATATTGAAATAGGTTGATCATGACAGAACCTAACCTTGAGGAGCTTAGCTACTCATAATTCAGATAACAATACCATAATTGATATATGAAAATAACATATGAAATCCCTTGGAGTAATGGCCTCCAATGGCTTTAAATGCCCTAAAAATCTCCTTTGATGCTCTCCAAATCATGGTTTTCTCTCTAATTTTTGTAACCCTTATCAAAGTGCAAAATTCTCCTTAAAAAGAGCTCATAATGGATCAGATGCTTCAGAAATCCCAGAAAAAGGGACCATCATGCACATGCTGACTTGCGCCGTGTGTGCTATGCAATTTTTATGGCCCTTATCACGCGCACGATGCAGGGCGATGGTGCATGTGATTATTTCCGAAGCTACACTCTTTTTTGCTCCTTTTTCACTCAAACTTTCACTAAGTCCACAATCTTCACACTTAACTATTTTTTCCTCATTCTTTGGTTTTTCTTCTTCAATTTGGTTCATCTTTCACTTGTTTTAATCTGATTCTTTGACTAAATTCATGCAATGACGGACTATCATCAAAGTTCCACTTCATTAATGGATTATTGTCAAGACCATTTGATGAAGAGTGTGATTCAATAGCTTGGGATACGTGAAACATTATGATCATGTCATTGATGAACAATTCAGTAAAATAAGTTATTTCTAAAAGTATCTAGTGGATGCAGACTATATCCAGTATATGAAAGGATTTAAAATATAGGTTTTGGTCATGGTGATGTTTTCAGAATCTCTAATATTCGAAGAAGAAATATGAATTTTAAGACAAGGTAATTGTTCTATCTCCTCATACTACACGAAATTAAAAATGTTGTGGCAAGAATTCGACAATTTTCGTCTAATTCTAGCATGTTATTTTTCCATATCGTGTATAGCCATTGACAAAATTAGAAGCTTCAAAGATTCTAATCAAGTTATCTAATTCTTGAAGGGTTTAAATGATCAACATTCTGTTGTTATATCTCAAATCATGTTGATGGATCCTCTCCCAAATATTTTCAAAGTATAATCCTTACTTGCTAAATAAAAAAGACATATTGCCAATCATATTGATGAGTCTAAGCTCTTAGGATTTCTTTCTGGTCAGTCTCAAGGTAAAGGAAATTATTATTTTCATGGAAAGTATATTAGAGGTGGTTGACACTATGTTGGTCAAGGATGAGGCATCAAAATATGTACACATTATGGCATGACCATTATACCATAGATACATGCTTTAAGAAGCATGGTTATCCCCCACATTGGGAAACGACATGGCAACATCAACAATATAGCTCATGATCAAACTTTTGAAGATGGTTCTCAATATGAGACTCATGAAGAACATCTTAATGAACAAGATTCAAGTCTCTTAGCCTTTACTCCATATCAGTACAAAGATTTATTGGCATTACTTCAACAATAATCATAATTGAATTCTCATAGTCTAAACTACTTCACCAGTAAATCCAAGTCAAAGACAAGTATTATCTTCACTTTTCCCACCAATGTTAGACATGAATCCTTCATCCTAGACACAAGTGCAATTAATCATGTTTGTTTTTCCAGAATTTTTTTCTCTAGTTTAAAAAGAATTAAACATATAACTGTCAAACTTCCAAATGGTATAGTTGAAAGGAAGCACCGACACATACTTGGCATTACTGTAAACATTCTAGTTCAAGCCCATTTACCTAAAAAAAATTGGTCATATGTAGTCAGTCATGGTATTCACATAATCAGTAGACTACCTACTCCATTCTTGCACAACAAGTCACCTTTCCAGGTTCTTCGCCAATGTTTACCTGATATTAACCTTCTTAAAGTCTTTGGTTCTTTATGTTTTTCTTCAACATTACAAGTAAATACAAAGAAACTAGATTCTAGATCAAGAAAATGTGTCTATCTAGGTGTTCAGGTTGGTGTCGAGGGACACATATTATTTCACTTAAATTCAATTTTTTCTATATAGAGATGTTATCAGTTTTGAAAAAAAACCCTTACATACCATTCATCAAATGACCAGTCACATCATTCACCTACTTTATCCAATCACAAAAATCATTTTCCTACCATGTATGCACCTCATTACTTACCTAATACTAACCTTCAACTTAAGAGATCTACTAGAGTCACTAAGCCTCCCTCATTCTTATAAGACTATCATTGTAACCTGATTAAAAGTACAATCCATCCTTCCAATCCATATGACACTCAAGAATCTTCCCAATGTAAGTACCTTTTATCTTCCTTTATGTCTTATAAATTTTTTTCTTCTGCACATACACAATACTTCCTTAATATATCATTTATCTCTTAACCAGACACTTATGAATAAGTCGTATGTGACGAGAACTGAAATTATGCCACTAGATACGAACTGACTGCTCTGATAAAGACTAAAACTTGGAAGGTGATTATGTTGCCTACTCACAAGAAAGTAATTGGATATAGATGGATGTTCAAACTTAAACTACATGCTAATGGTTTTCTATAGAGATACAAAGAAATATTAGTAGCAAAACACTTTACTCAAACTCAAGGTCTTGATTATCTGGACACTTTCAGTCCAGTTGTAAAGATCACAACTTTAAGAGTTTCCATGGCCGTTGTAGCTGCTCAAAATTGGCCCTCGTTTCAACTTGATGTCAATACTGCATTATTACATGGTGATATCAATGAAGTGGTCTATATGAAATCCCCTCTAGGTATTTAGTTTGTTCATTCCAACATGGTGTGCAAACTACAAAGTTCACTTAATGGTTTGAAACAGGAAAGTAGGAAATGTAACACAAAACTCCTTGAAACTCTCTTGCACTCAAAGTTTATTCAATAAAAGTCTGACTATTCATTGCTCACTAAGTCTAATTGTGCATATTTTATAATGATCCTCGTACATGTAGATGATTTGATCTTATGGGGGATTGATGTTTATGAGTTTAACAACATCAAGACCTTCTTAAACGATAAATTTAGCATCAAGGATCTAGGAGTTCTCAAATACTTTCTAGACTTTGAAGTGGCTAGATCAAAAGAAGGTATCCACTATGTCAGAGAAAATACACACTTGATCTCATACAATATACATGCCTAATTAGAGTAAAGCCATGCAATACTCATATGAACCTCGTTTATAATTGAATAAATGTTTTGGTAACTTGTTTTCTGATCCAACCACAATCAAAAGATTAATTGACAGACTTCCTTGTCTAACACATTCCAGACCTAAGATTTATTATGTTGTAAGTAAACTCAGTTAATTTCTAGATGCACTAACTGATGAACACATGTTAAGAGGTCTCCATGTTTTGAAATATCTCAAAGGTAGTTTTGGTAATGGTTTGTTCTTTATCTCATCATCTAGACTGACCCTCAAGGTTTTTTTTACTAGGATTGGGGTGCATGTCCATAAACTTGAAGATCCACATAAGTTTTTGCTTCTTTAATGGAACATCTTTGATAAGATTGAAAATAGGAAATAAATCATCGTGTCTAGATCCTCGTCAGAAGTTGAATATAGGACATTGGCTTAAGCTACATTCAAAGGAGAATGTATCCTCTACTTGCTATAAGAGTTTCATATCAACATCTTTCTCCAATCATCATTTATTATAACAACAAATCAACCATTCATATAATAACGAATCTCGTACTTCATGAGAGAATAAATCATATCGAGATTGATTGTCATGTTGTTAGAGACAAAGTGCATGCAGGAATTCTACACTTTCTTCCAATTGCTTCCAAGGATCAAGTGGTAGATATTCTGACCAAGTCTTTGTACATAAGACCATTCAGCAATCAACAAAGCAAGCTAGGAATAATTGACATGTACTCTAGCATGAGAGGGGGTGTTAAGCATGGGAGTTATAAGTTTGGAGAGATTAAGTGTATAACAAGTAATTGGCCATAGGGTAACTCTTAGTTAGTTGATCATAACTAAATTTCATAAGTTGGTTATGTAGAGGTTACCTTTTAATTATTATCCATAACTAACTCATTACACCATATATAATGAATTTAAAGACAACATAATAGTTAGATTTTTGAAATACAATTTGATATTATATTGCAAGCTTTCTCTGTTCTTCTCCCATGGTGTTCTTAGCTCAAGTTTTCATAAATATTGTATTAAAATTTGAAAGGGATAGATTGCTTTTGTGACAATATTTTCTTATAAATGAATTAACTATTTGGAATATAGTTTTTAAGAGGATCACTTTTGGAGAATTTGACCTGCCACCCCCACATGAACAATGATTTTACCTTTAAGCCCTTTCTTAATAATTCTGGATTTTTGAAATGACTGGAAATTATCGCATTTTAAAAAAGATTACTTGACTTTTTGCATTTATATGCAAAAATACTAGATATTGCAAAAAAATATCATATATTTTGAGACTTTTTGAAGAAATACCAAAATTTTCCGATAAAAAAGCATTATTTTCTGGTAATTGCATGAACAAATACCAGGTTTTGTTCAAATATCTGATACAAGTTTACTAGACATTACAAAAATTCAATAACCTATAAAATGTACCAGATATTTTCAAAATTTTGGCACATACCAAAATTTCCAAATATATGAAAAATCTGGTAAGTAGTGGTGAGTTTTGAAAAATACTTTAGTTTTTGACATTTTTAACAAAGTATACCAGATAATATATATATATATATATATATATATATATATATATATATATATATATATATAATGCAAAAGTGCTATAATATCAATACAAAACAAATTATGTCAACTTCCTAACTTCTTCTTTCCACTGCCTTATACATCATGCATATGTTGTTTCCTATGCTCTTGCATCTTCACTATAGTTTTGTCTCCATTGGGTCAGTGACAGGAGGCAATGGACAATCGGGTTTCAACTTCACCTGAACCTAATGACTATTGTTAACAAAACTAGCTACAATAAATTTGTGCTTATTCGCAGCTATGCATGGAGATATCACTAATGGGAAGAAAGTGATCTTTAGGTTCTTGGATAACGGGACCAATATGACACTGTATCTAGAAGAAATATGGTAACCCATATCAATAATTACCATCCATTTCTCACAACCCTACACACCCAAGCTAGATACTTGCAATGAGCTCCTAACTTCATATACCATGCCATAGAACACATTGGAATATATTTGATGGTGTTGATAAACTTCAGCATCTAACTACATCTAAACCAAAGACCATGGCTCTTCGGCCCATCCAAGTAAAGCTGCAATAGCATAAAGACCAAAATTTCTATCTTGACCCGCATCAATAATGTCATCAATGTATTGATTTAAGAAAATAGGAAACTGAGACAAGTAAAGATGTCTTGAAGACTAGCTAGACGGTTAACTTTCAATTTGTTTTGTACATGATCTCTTTGTAGTATAACTTCCCTACGAGCCCTCGACATACTCCCATTGTGAAGGATCATAATGCATATCACTCTCTTGATCCTTTTACTCTTCTTAATTCCCTTTTTTGGCATGTACCTCACCATTGGTGGACACGTGAATGTTATGGATGGATGTGTTAGCTCTCAGACTTTTTTCTTCATCACCCTCTGGCCTAGAATATCCAGTGTACTGAATTACCTCTTCAACTCTTCACACTTTTATTCTAAATCGAAATGTGTTCCATTATCTGCTTGAGTGACCTCATGTTCTTCAATGTATAATTTCTTCCAAAACACAAGAATTGATTATAACGGAATAAGCTCACCTTGTATTTGAAGACCTGTAAGTTGACACGCACCAAGTAATCCATGTGTTATTCTACTGAAGCAACTGCATGCATATTTGTTAGAACCAACAAAGTTTACCCTTTAAATTCCAACTTCTTTCCAACATGTTGTATACAGTATCTTGAAACAAAGTCATATAATCTGGAGTAAAATGAAGTGTTATACCGATGTTCAATGATGGAAATAATTTTTTGAAATGATACTCTAATTTAACCTAGTTGCAACTTCAATATGGTGATCATTGCATTCCATCTTCTTCATAAATCTCCCCTGCTGGTAGTCAACATGTTTTTAGTCTCTAGTGAGCAGACTGAACCTTAAAAAACATAAATAGAAAAGGATTTCATTATTTTATGATTAATCATGTAATGTATTCAAAGTCACATCGAAGTACCTGTTCATTGTCATGTTCCCTAAATGAGTGACTCTATTATTCCATGCAACAACAAACCTTTCTTTATAGGGTGTAAACTATGTATTATGCACATACTGAACAAATAAAGGAATATCATCACATACTATCTCAAAATGCTCCAGGTGTTCCACAAACTCACACTCCATATTTGAATACAAGATTTTTTCCATAGATCCATAACATGCTCTTGCCAATGTGATTCGACATACTCCTTACACTTCATACTAACATTTTTTGCAATATGAGACAAACACAACATATGAGTTAAGTTTCACAACATGACTTCAATGAAATTCATCAACGTTAGTCCCCAGTCCGTCACCAAAACCTTTGGTAGAAACTTCTCGGAAGCAAACAACTCTTTTAGCTTTTCCCGTGCCCATGTGAAGTTTTCCTCCCTTTCATGTTTCAAATAGACAAATCCAACCGTAAACGTCAACTTCATTAATGCAACGCTAACAACCTCAAGTAGTCGTAGCTGATACCTGTTTGTTTTGTATGTACCATAAATAATCAAAAGCTTCCTACCCAGAACCAAATAAATGAAAAGTTTTGGGAATGCAATACCTGTTTGTTTTGTATGTACGATAAAAAAATCAACACCAAA
Source organism: Lathyrus oleraceus (assembly GCF_024323335.1). Taxonomy (NCBI): domain Eukaryota; kingdom Viridiplantae; phylum Streptophyta; class Magnoliopsida; order Fabales; family Fabaceae; genus Lathyrus; species Lathyrus oleraceus. Next base: position 193,246,318 of record NC_066583.1, read on the forward strand.
TGAAACATATTCAACAACTTCACTGAATCAGGATGCATCCAAAAGATATCAACAACAACATCTGATTCGACCATGTTTCGACACTAGTACATGTATTTCTCTTCATGATTTAGACTCAACAAATGTTGTATTTCAGTCAATGGGTCTCTCTTTCTCGTCTTGCATATATATCTTGCCTTATACATTTGGGTAACACTCGTGAGAACTTCCGGATCTATATCTTTCAAAGCAACAATTATGTACATGAGAGCCATATTGTAGTTTGTCATTTCATTCACAAATTGTCTTCCATCATCTTTTAAACGAACTAATATGTCATGTCCATCTAAGTCCTTAACTAGCTTATGATTGTGAAACTCACACCTAACCATAACCTTCCAACAACTACGACTTGACACAAATCTCAACATAAATGGACATTTCAATTTCATACTATAACTGCCATCAGAAGAATTATTCTTTTTGTAATTTCCTCCTCTCTCACAATCCATAATCAATTTATCTTTTCTACCTCTGATCCCATTTGCGGTATCAGAACGAATATTGCCATACCCCAATTTTCCCCCTCATTCAATAAACCACTGCATTCATCATGGCATATGCATCATCTGCACATCATAACATGCATTTCATGTTGCATAATGCCCAAAATGTTAGTCAGAATAAACTTCCAGATATATAGATAAATCGTTTGAACTGATTCTCGAATACATGTGAAATAAGCGGGCAAAAAATTTCTAAATCGAGCTTGCAGATGTCAATTTTATTAATCTACGATTAGCGTAGTTTAACCTGACGTGCTCGTTTTATTTTTTCGGCTACTTTTTCGGTCGCATTTTGATTAGTCTGAGCCTTCTAATTGGCTAGTTTTTATTTCAAAATTTGATCGAAACATGTATGTTAGTGAAAAGTTTATTTCGCGCTGATCATTTTAGTGCATTCAGTTTAATTTTATTAGCATTTTTGTGTCCAATTTTTATTCATTTTGAGTCTGATTATTTTTGTCTTTTTATCAATATGTTCTAAAAAAATAAATAGGATTTTTTATAACTCCATTCCAATTTTATTTTGTTTATCTTATTTTTTATTTGAACTTGATTAATTCATTTTGAACTCTCAATTTATTCTAAAAGGTCTTTTTGTCATTTTAAAATTTAGTAACCCTAGTTCACCCTTAAGTATTGTCTATGTTGCTGAGGAGAGGAGAGAATTCAAGTATCCACGTGATGTGTAGATCATGGGTGTTTCAAATTTTCACAAAAAAATTATAAAAGAGACCACACTCTTCTTCCATGTTACGCACACATGTCCATACAAAAGAAGAAAATGTTGAGGTGAATGAAAAAACATTGTTATGATACATTATATCACATCACTTGCTTATTTTCCTACCATCTGCTGCTACAGCAAAACACACAAGTCCATTTTTTAAAATTTCATTTTCATTTGTTTTCTCCTATTCATCATCAATAGTACTCACCTTTCTTCATCCTCTTCTTCATTTTCACATCCAGCAGCCTCACCATTAAAACCAACACAACACACATACCACGCGAAAAACACCCTTGTTTCACCATTTACATACACCAACCTCACTTTTTTCCATATTTTTTTCATTAAGCGCCTCCATCTCCACTTCATAATCCAAGAAAAGGCAACAAAACCTACAAATTTTATTTTCGGATCCATCTTCTCTGCCTCCATGTACAAACTTCTTTCCATCATACTTCAAACCAACCATTCCCGTTGGTGGTATTGAATATCCATCCAAACAAAAACAACACCTCACCGTAAAACACTGCGACAATGCCGAATCTGCACTCTCTTCACGCGAAACCGATGAACTCCACAAAACCTCCATTGACATCAACGTGGGACCGTTATGGGAATATTTGAGGATACCAGAAAAATTAATATACAAACATAAGGATGGAAAAATCGAAACAAAGAAATGAAACAAAAATCAAAATGAAACTCAACGCGATAGTCACTACAACGAACCACCATTGTGATGTCGCAAAACTCACATCCAAGCCTTCCCGTCGCAAGCAAGCAAACACACATAGCCACCACTCCTCACCGCCAATTGCGGTTTGGTTTGTTTTCCATTTTTTCCTTCGCATTGTTATCTTGACATCTTTGTGTTTCATGTTTCTGTCATGTTCCACTTTTTATTGTCTTTTACTTTTCATTTATGTAAGAAACAGAAGACGAAATAGAAAAAGGACTAAGTTTTTTTCTCCTTTAGAAGAGAGAGATGAGAGCCAAAAGAGATTTTGATGTGGTTTCTTTGCTTGATAAAAATACGGTTACAAAGAGAGATGATCTAGATTTGGGATGGAGAGAGAGAGAGGGGGGGATTTACCGATTTTATATATGTTTTAGTTTTGTTGCCACGTGTCTCCAAATAGTTGGTGATTTTTTTTGAATTTTGAAAAAATGTTAAACTACTAAATAAGAGTCGCCTCCTTCCTCTAAATTATATTTCCATTTTTCATTTTCTTTTATTTTATTAATTATTATTATTATTATTATTATTATTATTATTATTATTATTATTATTATTATTATTATTATTATGTTAGTTAGGGTTTTTGCAATTGGGCTTTGGGCCTTTTTTTTTACAAACTCCCATGATCATGCACTCACACCTGTTTTATGTTGTTTATTTTTATTTTTGACCTTTAATTTTATTTTATTTTTATTAATTTTCTTTTGATTAATTTAATTATTTAGAGTAATAGTTATTAAATTGATTATTATTTTTAATTAGTTGATTATGATTTAATTAATTGACATTTTGTTGTTAAGTGAATTTATTTGATTGAGTGTCTATTTGATCTCAATTAGTTAGGTCATGTTCACATCCTTTGCACATATAAATAATATTTCATGTTCATGTCCCTCACGCATGTAAATAATCATACTCACTAAGTTCACTAACATCAAATAGTTTTCATACCATTTTCAGAACCAAATCAAACGTAATATCAATTTCTTTTTCTTAAACAAATACGGGAAGAAAATGATTGTTGCAAGCTAGCATTCCAATAAAACCCTCAAAGAATTGGTTCTGAGGCACGCATCTTGAGATAACCATTCGTTCACTCATAAAACACTTCAAACTATTTTCAAAAACTACGACTCAAATCATTTATATGAATCAAACCTCGATCAACATCGAGTGACTTTTCTCAATCAAACGTAATGTTGAAAATCTTTTCTTAACAAACACGGAAGAAGATGGCCGTTGGAATCTAGCATTCTAGTGGAAACCCTTGAATGATCGGTCCCGAGCCACACATTTTGGGTTAACACTTAAAACACTTAAATCAACTTGGACAAATAAGGGTCGTTGGGATCAAGCTTTCTAGCGTAACTCTTTGAACAATTGATTCTTATCAAGCGTTCATTGTCCATCAAACAATTTTCTTAAAAAAACCTTGAATGAAAAAGGACCATTGGAATTTAGCATTCCGGTGGGACCCCAAATGTTTGATCCCGAGACTTATATCTCGTTCTCATCGAGCATTCTTCATTGACTTATAAAACTTCCAACAAATCAAACTTCTTTTTCTCGCCCTCGTGCATTCTCAAAACCTTTTTTATAAATGAAAGATATTTTATCTTAAGATGATGCAACACAATGCTTCATCGACAATTGTTGAGTTGAGATAAATGACATTTTCCCGTGAATGTTGATTTGTAAATCCATTCAATGTGATGCAAACGCCCGCTCCTCACTTTTTTTGAGTAAAACAATATTTTTCGTCGATTAATACAAGATAGATTTCGCTAAAATCAACCAACAAATAAACATTTTTATCCAAAATTACGTATGCCTTGAGTTCTCTATTGCACTCGGAGATCTGTAGGAGCAAGACCTACAACAATCTTGTCAGGCACAATAATAAAAAAATAAATTTTGTGACCCCTTTCTTTTATCTCTTTTCTTTTAACAACCAGAAGAAAACAATTAACATAAGTTAACATTCAATCACAACTTTAACTAAAAGATTCTCGTTGATTACAACGGGCGTGAGGGGTGCTAATACCTTCCCCTTGCGTAATCGACTCCCGAACCAAAATATAATTGCGGCGAATATTTTCTTTTCCAAAATGTTTTATCGATATTTTCCTATTCCTTCATTAGAATAAATAAAGTTCGGTGGCGACTCTGTTCGAACATTTTTCTCCCGAACGTGTGATGCGCTTCGCCAAGGATCGTATTTTTCGAGGTACGACAAATAATAACAACAATAATACCATGATGTTTACCAAGGGAATGTGTCCATGCTAACACATCAGCTCAAGAGAGAAATATCAGTCATTTACAACATATACAAAATAAATTATCAAGGTCAGAGATACCAAATGCCTATTAAGTATTGAACAAGTTAAAAACAAAACACGAAAGTAAAACATACAACATCAATGATGAAAAACTATGTAGAATCTGCAAGGGAACTAGCAGGATCTGGATCACACATATGAAGCATTCTGAACAACCTGATTTTTTATACAAGGCTACAAATTCTATATACCAGAATTTTCAAAATATCCGAAAGTTTTTTATTTATACATGATTTTGTCAAAAATATTCGGCAAAAGATATATGTTTTATGGTATAAATGTATCGATTTTTTTAAAATAATGAGATAAAAATGTAACAAATTTCAAAAAAATATCAATTTTTTTCCCGAAAATATGCGGTAAAAATGCAACAAAATATCAGATTTAAAAAAAAAGTCGATAAAACTCATACCAATTTTTAAAATATCTGATAAAATGGCATAAATTCCATATTTTCCGAATATTTCGTACTAGATTTTTTCTGCATAACTATTGAATTTTTCTTCTTTTTTTTACCGATTTTCCAAGGTGAATTTTTTTGATCAAATATAAACTTTTGAAAGATAAATAATAGGAAGACCATTTTGCCATTATGAAAATATATGGGGATGACAGATTAAACTGAGGATGACAGAATAAATTCTCTCAATTTTGTCATATAAAAAGAGATACCAACAAAATTTGTTATCCTTTGTCTCTTTTATATATATATATATATATATATATATATATATATATATATATATATATATATATATATATATATATATATATATATATATATATATATTATAATTAAAAAATTTGAATCAAAATTTAATTTACAATTACATAGGTATTTTTAGAGGAAAAAGTAATTATTTACAATCAATATCGTTATATTTTTAATGCGTTTTGCTAGGATGCACCACATATTTTTATGAAGGTATGCGTTTTGCTAGGATGCACCACTTATTTTTATGAAGGTATGTTTTAGTAATATACACATTATGATATGTTTAATAAACTTGTAATAGGTATATTTTAACAAATGTTTGAATGCTATCTTATACCCACTGATTTTTTATAAAGAGTGTTTTAATATCATGCATTTAGAGTGCATTTAATTATATTTTAGTTAAATCCTTTAAAATACTCCTTCATAGAAAGATATGGGTCTCAATATCGCTATATGCCCGTCCTACATGTTTGATTTCAGAAAATCTATCTATTTTTGGGTCAAATACAGAGAGACCAGAATAATTTAACACGCCATAAACCCTTGTCTTGTTATCATGAAATTGATTACAGTTTCATCATTTCAACCAAACATGTACAGTACAATTTATTCAATAACCTTAAGCATTGCTGTTAGTTAGGATATTGATTGTATGAATGTCACAATGTTAAATTTTACCTACCTAGCTGGATGGACTTGAATGCCCGCAGCCCTAAAGTTTCAATACAATTTTCTTAGCCGACTTGTCTGATCAAATCAAAATTTGGGTATACTGTATACATTACAAATAAAATAGAAGTTTGCTATTGAAAAAATAATGCTGAAACTCTTTTGTTTAGTTACTTGAAGGTGATGGCAAAATCATGCGCAATTTTAGTGCAAAAAGTTGACCACTCAAGGCTATTATTTTTAGGGGATTCTCTTTTCACTCTTATATGATTTTTTCCACCATCGTGAGGTCTCATAGCGTCTGAAAATACATTTCCTAGATGTGTCTGAAGATATGTCTTAAAATACATTTTTCAGTATAAATTGTTGAGTCATCCTTATATTAAAAAAAAATTGATAGTGACCTGAGATAAACTTTGGTTGCCTTCTAGAGGTTCCACCGAAACACAGTTGCTGATTTAAACTCCACTTTATAGTTATTTCAATAAAAGATCTTTCCTATTGATAGAATTGTCATAGATGAATCATTTCCATAAAATTTCTTGATTTCGTAAGCGGATTTTGGTATTAGATTCAATAAATAGTATTTGAATTATTTTGGATTTCTAGAATTGTGAATGATACTGGTATATTCTATTAAACTTAATTAACTTAAACTTAAAGAGTAGTTAATAAGTAAATATAAATAATTATGTACTTTATTTCAAATACTTTTTTTCAACAACTTGTTTAAAAGTTAATAAATAAATATAAATAAAAAATAAAAACGGTTGAACATGGTGTGTTAGTTATTTGTATATTTTAGTTATGAGTATTGAGTGTGTCTAGAGATACGTCTTCATCTTCGGATAATTTTTTTAACAAAATATGGTGGATCTCAGAATAACATATTCTAATGTGATTTGAGTGCGCCTGGAGATGCATCTCTTGACGCATGAAGGACATTTTCAATTTTTTAAAGGGTGTGAAACGCACATGTAAGAATGGAAAGGGAAACCCACTATTTCTATTATTTTCAACCACTTGTTGTTGCAGTGCGAAAAATACCTGAACATAAGAACGCTCAAAATACAATAGAGTCGCCATCGAAGTTTATTTTTAAGGAAAACATCGATAAAACCCTAAAAGAGCAAAACTATGGTCGTCACAACCAAATTCAGGTTCGGGAGTCGGTTATGCGTGGGAATATTGGCATCATGCACATCCGTTGTACTCAACATGAACTATTTAGCCAGCTTTGCGAATATGAGTGTTATCATACGTTTTTTGATTTTCTCTAGTTTTTAACAATGTTTATATGAAATGAAAAAGGACTAAAAATAAGTTTTTTTTATTAGGGTGTTTGACGAGATGTTGGATCTCGCTCCTACGTATCCCTAGGTGCGATGAGAAACTCAAAGCTACGTAGTTCTTGTTAGTAAACGTTTATGTGATGGTTAATTTTAGTAATGATGTTTATGTTGTATTCGAGCAGTTAAGTGTTGCTTGTTCTTCGCACACGGGCGGAATGAAACGGTTGCTTGTATTGCATCAGAATGGATAAAACATCATTTGTTTGTAAAAAGGTTTTCGTCTCGCTGAGGTAGAAAAAAGTAGGTGTGATGAGTTGAAGTTGTTTTTAGACGGACGATGAACATTGGAAAGGCAAACTATACAACTTGTATCCGAATACTCAGGGACCACGGGGATATACATCCAATAGGTCCTTTTTCATCCAATTTTTAATTAGAAAATATGTGAGACGAATGAAGTTACAATTTCTTAATGGGAGACGATTATTCGAAAGGAAAACTATACAACTTGTATCCAAATACTCGGGGACCACAGGGATATACATCTAATAGGTACTTTTTTATCCGCGAAAGAATGAACTAAATTTAGTTAATTATTGTATTTTTGAGTGGAAAACGAGTATTCGAAAGTGAAGCTATACAACTTGTATCCAAATACTCGAGGATCACATGAATATACATCCAATATATCCTTTTTCATCTAAGTTTTTTGTGAAAAATAGTTAAAGTTTTAATCCAGCATATATTCCTCAAAGATGACAAGCACTCAAAAGACAAGCTATCCAACTTGTATCCAAGTACTTAGGGATCACTATATATACATCCAATAGATCATTTTTCATTCGCGAAGGAACAAGTTGAGTTCTATTGTGTTAATACGTTTTGAGAGAATGACGAGTATTCAAAGTGCAAGCTATACAACCTGTATCAGAATACTCGGAGATCACTGGGATATACATTTCATAGATCCCTTTTCATCTGTTTTATGATTAAGAAAAGTAATTGGAGTGTATTTGATCAAGCGGAAAAATGACTTGATGTTGATCAAGTTGAGAAAAGTTTATTTTTTAATTTGAAAATGATTTTGTTATACTTAAAAGTTTATTTTTTAATTGGGATAATCTTGACCACTTTATTATTTTTATTTAATTAATTAACCAATTAATAAATCAAAAAGAAATAAAATAAAATAACGAAACATAAAGTAAAACACAAGGGAGGGCAATATTAACACGGGGGATATAAGCATACAATAAACGACGTGCTTAAGGCCCAAGAGGACAAAATAAAACAAAAATAAATAAAAACCAAAGGAGGCAATGCAACAGAAGAGAGGGATATGATGCTCTTGGCCAAAAAGAAACCCAGTATTCAAATGTCTCACACCATCGGGGGGTGTGAGACTATAAAAGATGACGTTGTCAAGCAAAAGAGAGAGACACAAAAGAGGCCCACTGTTCAGAATGTCTCACACCAATAGGGGGTGTGAGACTGAATGGAGGGGCGAGATGATTGTGATGCACCCGTGGCTATCTAATTGTAATATGTTGGCCTTGTTCAAGTTTCCTAATTAACCCATTAGGACCGAAAGACCATATTCAAGGGTTAGGATCAAAGGAATTATATTTGGGCTCCCTACATTGGGGCCCCTTGATGTTGTGATCAGACGGGTCTGATGGAGCCCCAAAGTATAATTAGAGGGATAGAGGATTGTGATGCATCCATGGCCATCTGATTGTAATCTGTTTCCCCTAATAAATTTCCTAATTAGCCCATTAGGATCGAAAGAACATATTCAAGGGTTAGGATCAAAGGGATTATAATGGGGCTCCCTACATAAGGCCCCCTTGATGTTGTGATCAAACTGATATGATAGAGCCACGTGACCATCATAATGATAAAAAAAATTGATCCAAACAAATGAGATCAAATGACTGGTTTGGTATGGAGATTTCATCTCCTCCCTCTCACAAGCTCGATGCAAAAAACTTATTTCAAACCAAGATCAAACCAAATCCAAAAAATGCACGAATTCAAATGAAAATAAAGGGGATATGAACTATAATACAAATGCACATGAATCAACACGCAATAATCACAAATCAACAACAAAATTGGCAGAATAAGAAGATTGCCAACGACATGCAAATGACATCGATCTGATTTGGTTGTTTGATTTTAGGTAAAAATAATCACGGAATTAGGTTTAGAGTCACACTATGAACAATTATGGATAAGTTTTCATTTGAAACAGGTTGAAATCATGATTTCCGAATTTAAGTTCATGAACGTTCATGAACATTCATGAGCTCAAGAACCCTAGATTCCCATAAATGTCTAATTCTCCATGGTTTCGTAAATTTGACTTAGTATGATGTGTGATGTTGTGCAGAAACTCAATGGTCTAAAGAAAATAATGAAGTATCGAAGATTAAGGGTTACCTGAATGAGAAACCTCAAGAACATCTATGAAGATTCCGACCAAAAATGCAGATTCCAATCATACTCCAGCTAGGTACCAATTTGAATTTTGTTCATAGTTTTAGACTCCTTGTGATCTCCTATATATATTCCAACCACAATTAACTCGAATTGAACCAAAATTTCAAAATTAGAACTCAAGTTGAATATGAATTTTGAAGGTGGTTGGGATGTGTTTGGCAAGTGTTTGGATGTATAATGATACTAAACAATGCTTCAATGGACTGTGATGAAGATTTCTCAATGTGGAAGATTTAGGTGAAGGTTTTTCAATGTTTCTTCAAAGTGAAGAAACTTGAAGATGAAGATGGATTTATGCAAAGTTTGGGATCAATTTCTGTATGATTGTGGTTCCCATTTACAGATGGAAAAATCTTGATTTATAGGCTTAGAAATTAGGTTAAAGGTTAGTTTAGGGATTATGTAAGAATGCAAAAGTGTGATCAAAATTTGGACGTAATTTGGTGAAATTGGAAATGAATTTGAATTTGAATTTAAAATATCTGAATTGTAATGTGAAATATTGCTGATACTGTTGGAAGAAAATTGGTTAATACCATGTCCCTTGGGTTTTGATGATAGCTTGTGTATTCTAACATCTTTTCAAGTATGCAGGATTATACCATTAAGAACAAATTGTTGGAACAAGATTTGTTCATACCCTTAAAAGGTTTTGATGATAACAAAGTATTTAAAGAACAATAGGGGTTGCTAATAGTTTTTCAAGTCTTCAGGTTCTAAATTCAAAATATATCAACGTTTTAAGCCTATCAAAAGACTCAGTTCCACACAGAAGAGACTCAAATTCTGATTGACCAGAATCTGCCGTAGTCCATCCACATTTGAAGGCATCAGACTCTGAAGGTTTAGAATCTATTCTCGACCCAACTTCTGAAGGTTCGAATTCTGAAAGGCTGAAGGGCATATGATCTGTACACTGTACCAAAGTAGTCTTGTCTTATCAAAGCCCTAAATTTCAGGACAAAGTTAAATAGGGTTTCATTTTGCAAGGGTCATGAAATAGAGATGTGGCATCTTCAGTCTGTTCTACCTTTTGGTAGATACCTAGTAATTCAAAAGGTACTGAGAGCATTGATATTATTCAGTGGACAAAGCTTCAGACTAGATGCTAGTCTCCAACGTCTCTCTTGGCATACTTCTTCACTAAGTTTGCTCGTTATGTTCAAATCCTACAACGACTATTTTACTAGTCCTATAAAAGGAAGTTCAAGGATATGAAGAAGATAGTGGAGATGTTGGTCAAGTTGATCAAAATGGGTTCGTTGATTATTTTTGAAAACTCTGAAAGAGATAAAGATTAAAATATTATGAAAGTCTTTGATTAAGTTTTCAATAGAACCACACAACACAAAGAGAATTTGATACAAGCAAGAACACACTTATTGACTTGTTAGCTTGTACATAGGGTGTTAAGATTTCTTAACTTTGTTTATCTTAGAAAACTTAAAGACATCATAATCTGTGTTGTAACTCTGCACCACTGATAAGAATATCAAATGCATTCATATTTACTATTCTAAACTATTGTTTAGAATATGTAAAAGTATTAGACTTAGTGTTTGAGCAAGAAAAGTCTCTTGCTGAGTGTTTGAGCAAAGAAGTATTGAACCAAGGGTTTGAGCAGAAGTCTTGATCATTGTGATTGAGAAATTAAAGTCTAATGCTTGAGGGTAGAGCAAGGAAGTCTCGATTAGTTTGATTAAGCATTAAAGTATCATGCTTAAGCGCACGACAGGAAGTATCGATCTGGTATGATTGAGCATGAAGTCTTTTTCCGTGGGATTGAGTAGGAAGTATTGAACATGTAGTTTAGGAAAGGAAGTCACTTGCTTGAGGATTTGAGCAGAAGTATATTTCTAGTTTGATTGAGCAAAATGTAATATGTTGATTACCTGAAAATATATTATTCTGCAAAGGGATTATACTACTTTCAGATTGAGAGTAACCATGATATATCGTGTGTCTCTTTGTTTAGTTCTGCTTTTACATTCTATTGTGCAATAAACTCTGAACTCAGGCTCTGATCGGATTCATACTCTTACTTGGATCATAATCTAAGCTTGACATCTTAGGTTCTGAAATAGGTTAAAGAAAAAGAAGTAAACTTTCACATAAACAATTCAATCCCCCTTCTTGTGTATATTTTTCTCACCTTCAGATGGTATCAGGCACATGAAGGTTGTTAAGAAACAACTTGATTTTCTTAAAGAGAATTAAAATCCTCTAAAGAAACTGTTGAGACATTGGAAATAAATCTAGCTACTCAAGCTAAAAAGGATTCCAAGGAACTTTTAAATGAGATAAATATGGTTGTCTAAGATTTCTTAACAATAGGTCTTAACATAACTAAGTTTGCATCCCTGATCTATAGAGTAAGCAATGGCAAAGGATAAGGTTTGGGATTTCAAGAAAAATGCTTTGATTCCAAAACCTTTAAAATGAAAGAAACCCTTAGAACCATCTTCTTCAAGCTATGATGATAAAGGGCTTAACGACTATTTTGTGTCTGCTACTGAGAGTATAAAAGTTCTGAACCCATTAGATTAATAACAAAAAAGTCAAAGGTTCTGATTGAAATGGAACTAGATACCTCAAGGTCAAAAGTTCTACAGAAATCAGAACCTGGGATCTCAAAGTGAGTGGTTTTGAAGAAACTAGAGACTATTATCCAAAGGTCAAAAGGTCGAAGGAATTCAGAACCTAAGACCATCAAGTCAAAGGTTATAAGAAAAACGTGTAGTTAAGACTTATGGATCTGCGTTTCTGAAAAGTTCAGAAACTATTTTCAAAGCTTATCCAAGACAAAATTTCTATAAAAAGAAAGTCTGGAATGAGCCTAAGGTAAGGGCACATAATATTAAAAAGCATAGAGTAACCATCACAAAAGGACCCATAAGATTGCATGTACTAAAATCTAAAATCGTGTTTGCAGATATGCTAAAAGGAAAAGATAAAGCATTTGTCCTAATGTGTGGATAATGGATGACTTCAACCTACAACAAGAGGAAAACATATGTTCCAAATCCTAACTCTGAAAGAGGAAGGAAAGTTGGAGTTTGGAGATAAGCAGAAAATGAGTACTATGGTTACTAGTACTGTTGAACTCCAATATTGTGCTATACAATGACCAGGTTCAACAAAAAGAGTGCTTTAAGACTGATTCTCGTTAGTAATAACATTTATGGAACCAAAAGTTGTTTAAAAGCTACACTAAGGTATGTCTAAATTCCTTATTTTCATCTAGACATCTTTTGTTGGTGAGATATTATTTACTTTAGTCTATGTATCTATTTCCTTGATGCATAACTATCTTAGATAATATGCTTGCTCAAGAATTTTCAGAACAAGTGGAAAGTATTTTGACTGTGGCTTCTTTTTTACTCTTGTTCCTATTATTTATTCAGAACCAAGCATTATGGGCTCAAAAGTTTTGATCAGAAGTACTGTTGTTCAAGTCAATTCTTTAATGAGTTGTTTTTCTTATTTTACGATTTGTCTTTTATAGACTTAACTCTTTCCTAAGAAAGGGTTTATGATCTTATTAAAAAACTTGATTCTTAATATGGAGTATCAAAGGCTAATGCTGATTAGAACTAGCTTCATAAAAGTCTCGAACAATCTCTGGTGACACGTGGCTTCTAAAAATCATCAGGCTCTGAGAACCAGAAAAGGAATAAGGATTTATTGTAACTCTCAAAATGAAAAATCCTTTTTGACATCTATTTTCTAAAAATCCACGTGTGTGAAAATTGCTATACTAGCTACGAAGTTATTTGAGAAAAATCTGTAGAGTAGTAATGCTTTACTCTTTGGATTCTCTGTGGCCTCTCTCTCTTGTAAGTTCTTAATTTTTTGTGTACTTGTTTATCTTACTTGTTGGTTTTCCAAAATAGTTTTTATGTATTTTCTTTTCAAAATCTAGATGTCTTAACTCTTTTTCTCTCTTGGTTATGTCTTTTCATTCCCTATTTAAACTAATCTCCTTCAGTCTAAGTTTTTCATTCTTTTTTTACAACTTGTCTCTCAAACATGGTTAACATAGTTGTGCAACCTTGCCCCGGTTTTTCAAAATCTCTTATCTCTGGCTCCTGTCCTAATCTGAGATAACCTCTAGCTCAAACCTTGGCATGAAAAATCAACTAGAGAGCATCAACAAAAGGCTAGTCCTCCTTGAAGAATTGGGAGTCTTTGACTATGATATTTAGCTTCTCCTTCACTCATGCGTAAGAATGAAAGTCCCTCAAGTAATTTTCAACCTCCTGAAGACAACACTTCCTCTCCTTGAGAGAAAGTTACTCTTCATTCCATCTGAACAAGTTCTGAGCGAACTCTTGTATCTGCAAGGAACAATTGTAAATTTGGATGAAGTTTCATTTAACCATGGGATGGAGAGTTAATGGTGAAGATCATGTCGTTTCAAAAGGATAGTCCAAGTCCCTCTTCCTCCACTCAAGTGTTGGCAGTCTTCTCAACCTGCCCTAGCCTTTTTTTCTTTCTTCTTTTGCATCTTTGCTTTTCCAGTTCCTGTAATAATTTGTATCTCTTGAGATCCAATGCTTCAGATATGTTTATTGTTGTGAACTGTATAACTTGTCAAACATTTCCAATCAATAAATGTATCGTGTAAGCTATTATATCAAAAAGAGTAATTTTGTTTCAAGACTGGATCATTTATGTATTTCTTTTTCCTTTGACTATTCCTTTGTAATTTTATTTTGCTTAAGAATTGTATTTTTTGATTCTTAGTTTAATTTGGTGTATTCTCTCTTAGCCTTTGATTGTATAACCAAAACAATTTCTATGGTTAATTGGATGTATCAAATTAATTGAATGAAAAAGAAATATCAAATTAAAAGTGCTGTGTTTTTCTTTCTGAATTATGAACTTCTTAATCAGTTTACATTAAAGGAAATAATTATGAATAAAAGGATGGTATGAAAAAATTAAAAAGGGATAATAACTTCAGTGAATTAAAGGAATGATTACAGAAAGATGTTTATAACATTAATCCTAATCATCCTTAGATTTCCAAGCGTGGAAAAACTTTCCCCAATCTAAATCCAATTCTTATTCTTCATCTGAATCAAAATGAATCACTTCTCTTAACCTTATTCTTCTCCTGGACTTATTCTTCTTCTTTTTACTAATCTTCTTATGTGGCTTCAGTGCCTGAGGAAGAGAGGTTGAAGGAATTTCTTTAGAGGGTCTGACCTCCTGATTAGAAGTTGCCTGAGAGACTATAGGAGCCTCTAAAAGAATAGGAGTAGTAGATTGCTCAGAAGTTGTATTCATCTTGAAACAAATGTGTGTTGAGTGAATATGGATTTGTGATTTGGCTTGAATAAGTTGAGCGATTTTATAATTTTTTTTAAATATCAAACACTTTGCGTGTTTCAGTTTCCAATCTTTGAAATTCTCAAAGCTAATCACTAATTAATCATGCAATAATGGATCATAATTACTTCTTAGAAACTAAAATGGTAGTGATTTACCATAATAAGTAAAGGATTTATTTGGTTATTGTCTTCTCTTTCAGATTCTTGAAAAAGCTTTAAATTGTTTTAAATTGTCGTCTTCTTTTAAAAATATTTTTTAATTTTTTGAATTGGTTTTTAATTGTTTCAAATTTTTAAGTGTTTTAAACTCTTTCAAAATTATGTGCATTTAAACTGTTTTAAATTTCATTTTTGTAAGACCCTGATTTTGACCCTAAGACCCCTTATGTTATCTCATTATTTGCACTGACTTTGGGATCACACATTGGCATCCTCCTCACCCCTCATTCATTGGGTTTGCACTGGGAGAGATCACCAAGCACTTTTTATTTTATCATACTTTTTTTTTCTTTTTTTACTAACCAAAATACCAAAAATATGTATATGTGTAACTTTGTTTCTTTTGCAGGTGTGTGTGTGTGTCCATCTATGCCTTATCAAGCTCACATCTAGGGTTTGAGACCCTCAATGAAAGAGATCAATCAAGGAAAGTTTCACAATGGTCATAAGTATCATATATGGATCCCCGTGTTCTTTATTTATCATTTTGATCAAGAATTCATCAAGCGTTTGATGCTTGTTTGCCTTGGAAGCCCTAATTCATCTAGGTATCTTGTGTGACTTCATCAGCAAGTTTCTTCACCAATTGATCAAAGATATAAAGGGATAGTCCATTATACTTAATCTTAAGCATACATGATTCTCCATGATACCCAAAGATCAAAGGAACTTCAAGTTTGCAAGTTGGTTAAAGGAGGTTGACCAGAGAAAGTCAACCAGTCAAATCTAGGGTTCCCTAGACCCTATCTCCTACAATTTTTGTCATATGAAAATGATTCGAAGAGCAGAGTTACTCTTTATGACATTCCAAACAACTTTCATTTTGACATCAAGAGATAATTTTGCTTGAAAAGTCATTTTTTATGGTGAAATATTATAGGTCATTTTGTTTGTGCCCTAGATGGAAGGTCAACTTCCAAGAACCATAACTTGCTCAATTTTTATGATATGAAGGACATCCAAGTTTCATGATAAATTTAAATATGTCTTCTCTAACTTTTGTTCTATTGAGAAATGTAAAAATCTACTTGAAAAGGCATGTGTCAAGAGGTAACATTATAGGTCATTTTGGGCCATCATCATTGAACAAGCAATTTTCCTCAACTTCTAAAATCCATAACTCCCTCCATGCATGATTGAAATGCTGTTAAATTTGTGACTAAATCTAATTGGAATGAAATAGCTACAACTTTGGCGAAGAAACCATTTTAATTTGAAGCTCATATCAAAAGTTATTCAAGGTGGAAAAAGTGATCATTTGACTTTATACTTAGAATTTTTCAACTATGTTTGATTTCTCCAACTTCCACCTCAAAATTCATCATAATCCAAGCTCCAAATGGAAAATTGTTTAACAGAAAAGTTGTTCCACTTCATGTTATCTTTCCAAAGAGTCCAAGATCATAGCATTTGGAGAATTTTTAAAGGACTTGCGCATGGTTGCCTTGCATGGCCCCATTTGGATGATTTTCATGACCAACATTCAAATACATTTGCATGGCCTTTGTTAAGCTTTCAACATCACTTATGCACGATTTTGGACCTTTTCCAATCATTGTATGGGCCTATCACACACCCATGCAAGCATGCACATGAGAATTGCTATTTTTGGACAAATTATACAAGTGTGTGGAAATCAATTGCCAAGCCTATAAATAGAACTCATCCTGCTCATAATCAAGGACACCTTGCCCAAGCTTTTCTCCTGCAACCTTCCCACCCTCCATTGATAGGATAATCTTGAAGATTTCATTAGAAATCGATTTTCAATTTCACTTCTGTTTTGAGGTTGAAACTATAAGATTCCAAACCATTTGAGCATCCAAATCATCTCCTGTAAGTTAGTGGAAGCAAACCCAAGCGAATTGAGATCCAGAAGAGCTTCATCACTGCAAACAGAAGGTGAATTTTATGAAACCTTCTCTCTTAGATTCTCTCTCAATTCTCCATCATTTCACTTGATTTTGGGTTGGCTGAAGTCCTACCAATGTAGGCAACAAGATTGAGTTGGTTTGAGGTCAAATCAAAGCAACTCAGATCATTCTCCTCTAATTTAAAATCTATGTATCTTTCAATATACGTGGAATTGGAAGAAATTGAGGTCAGATTTGGACTCCTGAGGTTTTTTCCTTCAAATTAGTGTATTCACTTTCCATTTTTATGGAGATTGGTGGTGGACCAGTCTGGCGAGGTCCACCGGAGAAGAAGACCAGAGCTAGGACTTCGGTGGTGTGTTGGCACCCTTCCAACCATCTGATAATGTTTGAACGTTTTAATATGAGCCATCCTTTGAGATTACTCCATCTTCCACACATTGACTTAGTTCCACCGTGTTCTTGATGCGCGTGGCCATCAGATCTGCCACCTCAATTAATGAGGGAGATCTGATGACCCTTGTTTTTTCTAATTTCATTTTAATTTCTGATTTTTTTAATCCACTTATTTTGATTAATTCATAATAAATTCATTTTTAATCCAAAAAATATGGGACTTTCAACAAAAATCTTTAAATATTTTCCTCTTCCATATTTTGAATTAAAATAGTTTTTTGGATTAATTTTGATATTTTTTATGAATTGATTGATTTTTGACTTGTTTTTAAATATTTTAAAATACTTCTGACTTTCCAAAAATTCTAATTTTTTTGTCTAAGGTCCTTTGACGTTGTTGGACCTAGGATAAATCCCTTGGCCATTTATTTGATGATTTGAAGGGATTTGAGGTTTTGTCCATTTAAAAATGCATTTTAATTCATTTTAAAATTTATTATTAATTGATTAATTGTTTAAAAATTTTGTTGAGCCATTTATTTGATCTTGTGGTGTTTGACTTTCTAATTGGCTTTGGTCATGGTTGATTTGACTTTTAT
Source organism: Lathyrus oleraceus (assembly GCF_024323335.1). NCBI lineage: Eukaryota > Viridiplantae > Streptophyta > Magnoliopsida > Fabales > Fabaceae > Lathyrus > Lathyrus oleraceus. The sequence continues at coordinate 193,264,276 of NC_066583.1, forward strand.
TTGACCAATACTATTGGATTTAGGGGATTGATAAAATGTAAATTTCATCCCCCAAAATGAATGGATAATATTGATCAGATGAATTTCCTCTTGTGGTCAATTTGGGTTTCTCTTTCCCCTTCCCGCTTCATCTTCATCCCTATTCTTCCCAAATCCATCATTGATCAATGACTTCTTTAATGTCCAAAGGCTAATTGATTTATCAATGACCTTGTGTCAAATGAATCAACATGAGCTGGATTGAGATAGGTCTATCCCATCTTTATTTTTAGTGTGATATGTTTTAGGAGTTTGTTTCTTTGTACCAAGTCTCTAACATGCATTAACACCAATATCTTTATTGCCCGGTTGTAAGACCCAAATTTTGACCCTAAGGTCCCTCATGCTATCTCATCATATGCATTAGCATTGGGATCACACCTTGGCATCCTCCTTACCCCTCTTTCATTGGGTTTGTTTTGGGAGAGATCACCAAGCACCATGTGATTGTATCATACTTGTATATTGTCATTTTACTAACCAAAATACCAAAAATATGTCTTTGCATTTGCCTAACTCTTTTGTAGGTAGGGCATGATCACCATTGATCTAGCAAGTTCACACCTAGGGTTTAAGGCCCTCATGGTTAAGAGCACAATCAAAGATTGGTCCACAAAGTCTCAAATCATCATATATGAGTCCCAATGATCTCTACATGTCATATTGATCAAGTATTCTTCAAGAGTTTGGAGGTGATTTGCCTTGGAAACCCTAGTTTGACTGAGTATCTTAAGTAACTTCTCCAACAAGATATCACCCCAATTGATCAAATTTCTCAAGGGACACTTAAAAATTCATCATATTATGCATATATTATCTACCATGAGCCTATAAAGTCAAGGTAATTGAAAGTTAGCAAGTTGGTTGATGGTGGTTGGCCAGATGAATTCATCTGATCAAAACTGGGTCTCCCTAGACCTTATCTCCTACAATTTTCACCATATTAAAATGATTCCAAGATCAAAGTTACTCTAAATGATATTACAAACAACTTTCATGTTGAGACCTAGATCTAGTTTTTCTTGGAAAATCATTTTCTATATGGAAACATTATAGGTCATTTTGTCTAAACCCTAATTTGAAAGTCAACTTCCCAAGGCCATGACTTGCTCAATTTTTATGAGATGAATGATTTCCAAGTTTCACAATCAAATTAAAGATTTATAATTCAAATTTTATTTTTGGAGTGGGAGCTAATTCAACTTTTATGAGCATGTGATATAAGGAAACATTATAGGTCATTTTCGCCCTATACCATTGAACAAGTGATTTTCCTTAACTTCGAAAATGCATAACTCTATCATTCGAAATCCAAAGGACATGAAGTTGGTGACCATTTTGAAGGTATTTGAAAGAGCTACAACTTTGATGAAGACACGTTTCTCATTTGAAGCTCATATAAAAAGTTAAGTAAGGTGGAATATTGAGTTATGTGGCTTAACACTTAGAAAAATTTTCAACATATTGAAATTTCCAAACTTCCACCTCAAAATTCACCATGATCCAAGTTCCAAATGAAAAAGTGTCCAACATCAAAGTTGTTCTCCTTGATCTAATCTTTCCAAAGACCCCAATTTCATGCATTTTGGATGAAATTTGCTAGGGTTGTGCATGGTCTTAACAGGGCTGTATCATTGGAAGGAATCAAATGTTCAGAATCCCATTTCACATTGCCTTGACATCCAAGCCTCATTTGAACTTCAGAACAGGTGTACATGGATCAAATTGGATTGCTTTATGGGCCTGTACATGCCCATGCAAGCTTGTGCATCACCATATCCAAATTTAGCAATTTTTCAAGTGTGCAAATATCACTCTCAAATGCTATAAATACAGGCCCTTGGAGCTCATTTCAAAAACACCTTGCGCGCCAGCTTTGCCCCCCAATTGAAACCCTCACCATTCAAAGGAAAACCTTAGAATTTTCAACTTGATAATTGAGTTTGAATCTCACTGTTTGGGGATTCAAGAACTCCAGGATACAAAGCTTTGTACTATTGTTAAACCTCTCCTGCAAGCTTCTCAAGTGTGATCAGATCAAGTTTGAAGCAAGCAAGATTCATTTCTGCACAACATTGAAGGTAAATTTTAGAAAACTTCTTCTCTTTGATTCTCACTCAATTCTCTTGGATCTTTGGTTGTATGAAGTCCTACCAATATAGGCAAGAAGATTGAGTTGCTTTGAGTTTAAATGAAGTCCTACCAATTTGGAGTTAGTTGAAATTGAGGTCAGATTCGTGCTCTACGCCATTTTTCCTTTTAGATCATGTCCTCTTTTTTCATTTTTTTGATGGTGATGACTGAACCAGTCCGGTGAGCCTCGCATGAGAAGGTGACCGGAGGTCCAGCGCCGGTGGTGTGTTGGACAGGTTCTGAGCCATTGATCTCATTTAAAATGTTTTAATCTTGGGCGTTGGTTGTGATTACCACGCATGTGGCGCGCTGACTCAGTTCCACCATGGAAGGTGCATTTTCATCTACTTGATCTGCCACCTCAATTAATGAGGGAGATCAAGTGGTCCACGTTTTTTTGATTTTCTGATTTTCATTTTATTTCATTTGATTTTCATTAGTTCATAATAATTTTAATATTGATCCAAAAAATATGAGAGTTTCACCAAAATAATTTAAATAAATTCCTCTTTCATATTTTGAATTAAAATTATTTTTTGGATCGTCATTAATATTTTTCATGATTTAGTTGATTTTGTGAATATTTTTAATTGTTTAAAAATACTTTTAAGTCTCTAAAAATTCTGAAATTTTTTCTCCAAGGTCCTTTGACCTTGTTTGACCTAGGAATTAAAAAAAATCATATTTAATTTAGTGCATTATTTTTAGTATTTTAAATTGAATAAATGCCAAATAATTGTGTTGAGCTATTTTGATGGATTGTATAAGTTTGACTTGTGTTGTTGGGCCTTGGTCAAGGTTAATTTGACTTTGCTAGGTTAAGATCATTGGATTTAGGGGATTGATGGAATGTACATTCCATCTCACAAAATGAATGAATGATCTTAATTTGGTAAAAGTCCTCCTTTGATCAATTTGAGTTTTGATCCATCCCCCCCCCCCCCCTCTTCATCTAATTCCCCTTCTTATGCATCCATTTCATTTGGTCTATGATGTCTCTAAATCCTAAGGCTATTTGATTGAAAAATTAACATAAGTATGGATGAGATTAGGCCACCTCCATTGCATATTCTTTTTGTGTGTGGTATGTTTCATGAGCACATTCCATTATACTATGTCTCTAACATGCATTAACACCAAAATTCTATTACCCGACCTCAAATAGTTGTGACTTCTACATAAGTCCAATTATGATTTCTTAACATAGCGCTAAATTTTTGATACAAAAGGAATAGCATTCTAGTTAGTGAGATTGTAAGTCTCCTCTCTTTCATGGTATTGTGTGGAAACTTGGCCTTTTTTCCTTCCTTTGGAAGATGTCTTGGTTCAAGAATCCATGCTTGTGATAAGTGGGTTGAGTATTCTCCAAAGAATGACTTAAAAAGCAAAAGTAAAAACAATACTAACTTCTAATTCATTAACAACTAACATTTAATTTCAAGCCATTTACTTTTAATGCACTTTAACTTTTAAGCTCTATTAAGTTGCCATTATTCATACCATTCTAATTGTTTATATTAATGCCTTTTCACTTTGTCCACTTGGACCATATTGTGTGATATATCTTGTTTATGAGTATCTTGTTTGCTTGTGTGGTCTTTGGCCATTAATGTACATAATAAGAAACAAAAAACTCTAAAATAAACTACTGTGTGGACTGTTGGTTTGATCTTGGACAATTGGACTTAGGATTTAGGCAACACCCCTGTGCAAAAGGACTTGGCTAATGCCAACTTTCATGTAACGGAGTGCTTGCAATTTGAAACTTCATCTGATACATCATTGAAGACACATTTGAGTTCATCTGCTACATGATCACTGTGAAGCTGTTATTTTGAACCTGTAACTTATGGAATTCATCTATTACATGAGCAAATTTGAAGGAGATCATGGAGTGGCTAAAGCTTGGATGGGGCTATCTTTATTTGATGCCTTGCTATTCAAGATAATATTGTATACATTGTTTGTTTCTTAATTCTAATATCCAAGGGGATTTGGGGTTTCTATATGACATTCTTGTCTATTGGATTGCTACCCGCCGGTCAGATCTTTTCAACTCATAACTTTTAAATTTGTGCTTAGGATTAGTCTCTTCATATCCTCCCCATTTCTTTAATTTTAAAATCTCTCCCTCCTTTTAAAAACTTCTTTGTTTGAACTTGTTATTTTCTATACTTAGACACTTTGCAAACTAGAAATTTGGCCTTATGCTATTGCATTTTAAAACTTCTTTTCTTAAATCAAACTTGTAAATATACTTAATTATACTTGACTTAAAATTTTCAAAACCCAAAAAGAACTAACTCATTCAAACCATTTTCTAGGCCCTTATGCCTCTCAAACTTAATTTTTGTTTAAAATCAACGCATCCACTTTGAAATTTGTATCACAGACTACGAGGTTTTGATCCCTCATTTTCATGTTGGTACGTAGGCACAAGTCCGAAGGTCTTGTCAAACACAAAAATATAATCAATAAATTCTATTCTCATCCCCCCATTCTATTTGTTTGTAAATATCACTTTGTCCAAAATACATATGCACACAAGAAAGGGCTCCCTAGGAGTACCTAGGACACCTTGGGTGTTAACACCTTCTCTCTGTGTAACCAACCCCCTTACCTGTAATCTCTAACATTTTATTAGTTTTGATTTAAAAACTTCTTACTTTTGGGTTTCGTTCGTACTTTTTCCTTTTCCCTTAGAAACAATAAAAGCATAGTGGAGACTCTTGTTATTTGATGTCTCGCTTTCCCATAGCTTGATGATCATGAATTTACCGCTACACCGGTCTCAGATAGTTGTGACTTCTACATAAGTCCAATTATGATTGCTTAACATAGAGCTAAATCTGTCCCAAAAGGCATAAAATTCTTGTAAGTGAGATTGTAAGTCTCCCATTCTTCATGGAATTGTGTGAAGACTTGACCTTTTTTCCGTTCATGAGAGCTAGTGACATACTTATTGATTTATCCAAGTTGGAGCCCATCTCATGGGTGATGTCTTGGTTCATATATTCATACTTGTGAATGAATGATTGAGTGTTCTCCAAAGAATGATTTAAACAATCAAAACTCTTCACTAACCTTTGACTCACTCTTTATTAATGTTGCTTTACTTTCAAGTCATTTGCTTAAATGAAATTTAAATTTCAGTACCTTTATCATTCATTGCCATTTACATTTCATGCAACTTGTTTATGTTTCATTCTTTTTCACTTTGCTCACTTGAGCCATATCTTGTGATTGTATACATTATGTACTTGTGATTTTTGTTTTGTTTGTGGTATTAGGACCTTAAAATACCTAATAACAATAAAAATCCTAAAAAGTATTTTGGTGTACTATTGGGCTTGATCTTAACTTTTGGACTTAGAGTAGGAAACTTCCCTATGCTTTAAGGACTTGGCCAATGCCACTATCTGAGACCGAGTTATCCTTGATTATGCCTTTCATCTGATGCAAACCTTGGGTGCTTCTTATTCATCTGTAACCTTGTCTCTGTGCTTGATTGTTACTGCTATTATTGTTGATGTCTAATGATTGTTTTTGAGTGAGCGGTTCCATGCTTTGAGCCAAAAGCATGAGGAGTTGCAGCTTGAGCCTAAGGACAAGGATGCACTTATTGAGCTTCTTGGAGACCGAGCAGTGAAGAGACAAAGAGAGCCAGATGGTTCATCTTCCTCTAGTATGCCTCAGCCTTCCGGTGCTTGGAAGAAGATTGTTGACCAGCTTGTCCTCGAGAAGGCTCAGATGAAGACTTCTTTTGAGTTCGAGATTCGACGCATCCGAAGGAAGTATGCGCCTGCAGCCAGATCATCTGACATTGTTGTTAGGGGATCCTTAGGATGATTAGTTTCCTTTCCTCTTGTATTTGTATTTTGGTTTCTGAAATTGTACTCAGTGTAATCCTTCCAAAATTATATGAATAAAATAGATTTTTATGGACAATCAAATTTGTTATTGTTATTATATATATTTACAAATAAAATACTATGTTCCTTGACAATAAAATACTATGTTCTTCTGTGCTTCGGCCAAGCTAGACCACCGATACAACACTCGTGCCAATCCATCGAGAATCATGGAACATTTGGAATAAGAGAACCGAGAACTAAAGGACGAGATTGCATGTTCAACTGCCATGGTGGAGTCTGTTCTAGCTGCTCAGAATTAGTCTTCTCCAATGCCTACAACTCCTTCTCCTCAGAGGAGTGTCATTTCAGAGGTTGCTACCTCAACTGTGCCTGCCACTCAGTTTTCTGCGACTATGCCCGTTAGATTCCCGTGGCGAATGCCATCGAACTTTGTGCCAGAAAGGTTTGCGCCCACTTTTGCTTCTATGCCGGCATATAGTCCGGTCATGTTTGTTCCGTCTCTAGTCGTTCACACTCTGCCTCATGTTGAGGACACCATCTAACATTCTGAGCCGTTTGAAGGCCCTGATGTTTATGAGAAGATGGACGAGATGAAGGATCAGTTCCTTAAGCTGCGAAAGGAATTGAAGACATTGAGGGGAAATTACATGTTTGGTAAGAGTGTTGTTGAACTTTGCTTAGTTCTGAATGTCAAGATCCCGATGAAGTTCAAAGTCCCTGACTTTGAAAAGTATAAGGGAAATACATGTCCACTTATCCATCTCGTTATGTATGCCAGGAAAATGTCAACGCAAACTAATAATGATCAGATTCACTACTTCCAAGACAGTCTGACTGGTGCCGCTCTGAGGTGGTATATGGGGTTAGATAGTGCAAGTGTTCGCACGTTCAACGATTTGGGTGAAGCCTTTATGAAGCAGTATAAATACAACATGGACATGGTGCCTGATAGAGACCAGCTGAGGTCGATGTCTCAGAAGGACAAAGAGACATTTAAAGAGTATGCCCAGAGGTGGAGAGAGCTTGCTGCTCAGATCAACCCTCTGCTGCAAGAGAAAGAGATTACCAAGATTTTCCTTAAGACCCTGAGTTCGTTTTATTACGAACGAATGATTGCTAGTGCCCCCAGTGATTTTACCTAAATGGTAAACATGGGGATGAGATTAGAGGAAGGTGTCAGTGAGGGACGTTTCGAGCAAGAAGTATGGGAGCAATTTCGCCAGAAAGAAGGAAGGTGAAACCAATGCAGTATCTATGGGGAAGCAGAAAAGGCCTCATGTCAAAAGAAATCCACAACCAAGTCAGCATCATCATCAAGTTTCATCCATTATTCCAGTATTTTCCAACAATCAATAAATGTCAGTTCAACAACAATGTCAACAACAGCCACAACAAAGAACAAACAACACCAACAACACTAACACCAACAATAATCAACAACAACAAAGTTTCGAAAGGAAGAAGGTCTCTTTTGACCCTATTCATATGTCATACGCAGAACTTTATCCATCTTTAGTTCTCAAGAACCTTCTCCAACCAAGAAATCCGCCACAAATTCCAGAACCACTTCCATGGTGGTATAAGCCTGAACTCCGTTGTGCCTTTCATCAAGGAGCCCCCGTCCATGATATTTAAAATTGCTACCCTTTGAAGTATGAGGTCCAAAAGTTTGTAAAGAGTGGGATGGTGTCCTTTGAGGACCGTGCACCGAATGTGAAAGCTAACCCATTGCCTGCTCATGGTAATTCCTCTGTTAATATGGTAGATGGTTTCCCGGGAAATTTCCGAGTCTTTGATGTACAACGTATTCGTAGGTCTCTAGTGGAGATGCATAGAGCATTGTGTTTGATCAGTGATTGTGAGCACGACCATGATGGTTGTGCAATTTGCAGTGTAAACCCCCGTGGGTGCTTGATCGTCAAAAGAGATATCCAGAAGTTGATAGATGAGAATGTAATCTAGATTCAACAGTCGAGGGATATAGAAGATGTGAATGTAATAGTACCAGTGTTTAAAATCTCTGAGAGGGTAGTGATTCAGTTTGACAGTAGCAGCCGCAACAGTGTCAATAGATCGGTATTATCGTTAGTGATACGATTAGCGGGCCCCGTCCCGTATGCATCCGATAGAGTTGTTCCATATCAGTATAATGCTACCATGTTGGAGAATGGTCAAGAGGTTTTGTTTCCTACGAATAATTCTGTTGTAAACATTGTCGATATAGCCAAGGTGACCCGTATCGATCGTGTGTTTGGACCTGTCTTTCCAAAGGAGGTGATAGAAGATGTGTCTAGTGGTAAGAATGTTGATGTACCCGTAGCAAATCCGATTAGTGCTCCAAAGTGTCAGTCTGGTGAGTCTAGCAATTTGAAGCCTAGTGATGATGATGAGGTACTGAGATTGATTAAGAAAAGTGAATTTAATATGGTGGAGCAGCTGCTCCAAACTCCTTCAAAGATTTCAGTGTTGTCTCTGCTCATGAATTCTGAAGCGCACAGAGAAGTATTGTAAATAGTGATGGAGAAAGCCTATGTAGAACATGATGTAACTGTGGATCAATTCGACCATATTGTGGCTACCATCACTTCCTGCAATAATCTGAGTTTTTGTGATGAAGAGCTTCCTGAGGAGGGTAGAAATCACAATCTGGCACTACATATATCGATGAATTGCAAGGAAGATGCATTATCAAATGTGTTGGTTGATACCGGTTCTTCATTAAATGTACTCCCCAAGTCAACTCAGTCAAAATTAACGTATCAAGGCGCCTCTATGAGGTACAATGGCGTAATCGTCAAAGCAATTAATGGTTCTCGCAAGACTGTTATAGGAGAAGTGGACCTTCTAGTGAAGATAGGTTCGAGTGATTTCCAAATTACTTTTCAAGTGATGGATATCCACCCAGCCTACAATTGCCTATTGGGAAGGTCATGGATACATGAGGTTAGAGCCGTGACATCCACTCTGCACCAGAAGCTGAAATTTGTGAAGAATGGCAAGCTTGTCATTATTGGTAGAGAGAAAGTGTTGTTGGTAAGTCACCTGTCGTCTTTTTCATATGTAGAAGCTGAGCATGAGGTTGGAACTCCGTTCCAAGCTCTATCTATTGCTGAAGTGAAGAAAACTGGGGCACCCATGTCCTCTTTCAAAGACGCTCAGAAGATTATTAAAGATGGAAGTTCAAATCAGTGGGGCCGTATGGTAGAGGTCGCCGAGAACAAGAGCAAAGTCGGATTGGGATTTCAGCGAGGGTCGTCTTATGTCAAAGATGAAGATGTGCAACCTAGTTCCCGTAGCGGAGGGTTCATCTATGGTAATGAACAACACTCAATTGTTGTAATTGAGGGTGATGAAGATGAAGACTGCGCCAATTTCGTGACGCATGGAAGGGCTTGCAACATTTGGATCGCTATTGATGTTCCTGTTACTGTCCACCGCTCTAAGTAATGTGTTTTTATCATTTTTAGAAAATCGTTCTCCTATGCCTAAGGGAGAAGTGAACATTGTTGGGCATATTTCAAATTAATCATCAATAAAATGCAATCCTATTCATTCACATCTATGATGTTTTATTTTTACTTTTTACTTTTCTAAAAATGGTAATCACAAAAAAAAACATAAATAAATAAATAATATTTGTCCATCTGCATAATATTTGGTCATAATTCACTTCTCTAAAATCAAAATATCAAATCATTATACAGGTCGGTCTCTAAACCCATTGAATGCAATGATCCTACTCCTTCTCCAAACTTTGAATTCCCTGTGTTTGAGGCTGAAGAAGAAAGTGATGTAGAAGCGTATGATGAATTGTCTCGTCTACTTGAGCACAACGAAAAAGCCATTCAGCCATTCGAAGAGCAAATTGAGTTAGTCAACTTGGGTTCTGAAGATGATGTGAAGGAAGTCAAGGTTGGGTCTCAACTGTGTCCAGAGGTTAAGAAGGGGTTGATTGATCTTCTTCGAGAGTATTCAGATGTGTTTGCCTGGTCCTATCAAGACATGCGTGGTTTGGGTTCTGAGATTGTGGAGCATAGATTGCCGTTGAAACCAGAATGCCCGCCAGTCAAGAAGAAGTTGAGGATGACTCATCCTGATATGGCAGTGAAGATCAAAGAAGAAGTGCAAAATCAGATTGATGTCGGTTTCCTTGTTACTGCTGAATATCCGTAATGGGTGGCCAACATTGTGCCTGTTTCGAAGAAAGATGGAAAAGTCCGTATGTGTGTTGATTATAGAGATTTGAACAAAGCTAGTCCGAAAGATGATTTTCCTTTGCCACACATTGACATGTTGGTAGATAATACAGCTAAATTCAAAGTCTTTTCATTTATGGACAGATTTTCCGGTTATAATCAGATCAAGATGGCACCCGAGGATATGGAGAAGACCACATTCATTACACCCTGGGGAACATTCTGTTATAGAGTGATGTCTTTCGGTTTGAAGAATGCTGATGCAACCTACCAGAGAGCTATGACCACTCTTTTCATGATATGATGCATAAAGAGATCGAAGTTTATGTTGATGATATGATTGCTAAATTAAGTAATGAAGAAGAACATGTTGAGCATCTGTTGAAACTATTCCAGCATTTGAGGAAGTACAAACTCCGCTTGAATCCTAATAAGTGTACTTTTGGTGTTCGCTCTGGTAAGTTGTGGGGCTTTATTGTCAGCGAGAAGGGTATTGAAGTTGATCCTGCCAAGGTCAAAGCAATACAAGAAATGCCTACGCCCAAAACTGAGAAGCAAGTCAGATGTTTTCTCGGCCGCTTGAATTATATCTCAAGATTTATATCGCATATGACTGTCACATGTGCACCTATATTCAAGCTTCTTTGGAAACATCAATCTTGTGATTGGACCAAAGATTTCCAGAAAGCTTTTGATAGTATCAAGGAATATCTGCTTGAGCCTCCGAATCTGTCTCCACCTGTTGAAGAAAGACCATTGATCATGTATTTGATTGTACTTGATGAGAGTATGGGTTGTGTTCTAGGTCAACAAGACGAAAATGAAAAGAAAGAATATGCTATTTACTACCTCAGTAAGAATTCACCGACTATGAGACTCAATATTCTATGCTTGAGAAGACTTGTTGCGCATTGGCTTGGGTTGCTAAGCGCTTGCGTCAGTATATGTTGAATCATACCACTTGGTTGATATCCAAAATGGATCCAATCAAGTATATTTTTGAGAAGCCTTCTTTAACTGTGAGGATTGCCCGTTGGCAGATGTTGTTATCTGAGTATGATATTGAATATCGATCTCAAAAATCAATTAAAGGTAGTGTCTTGGCTGACCATTTGGCTCACCAACCGATTGAAGATTATCAGTCAGTACAATATGATTTCCCTGATGAAGAGATCTTATACCTAAAATGAAAGATTGTGATGAAACATTGCTTGAAAAAGGGCCAGAACTTGGTTCCCACTGAGGCATAGTATTTGAAGGAGCTGTTAATCAGTATGGCAATGGCATTGGGGCAGTGATTATTACTCCTCAAGGCACGCATTTTCCGTTTACAGCTAGATTGACTTTCAAGTGTACAAATAATATGGATGAGTATGAAGCTTGCATTATGGGGCTTGAAGAGGCCATTGATCTCATAATTAAGTATTTAGACGTCCATGGGGATTCATCTTTGGTCGTGAATCAAATCAAAGGTGAATGGGAGACGAATCAACCCGGCTTGATACCATATAGAGATTATGCGAGGAGGATTTCAACTTTCTTTATAAAGGTTGAGTTTCATCATATCCCTTGAGATGAAAATCGGATGGCATATGCTCTTGCAACGTTTGCTTCAATGATTATGGTGAAATTTTTGAATGAAGTGCCCAATTTGACTAGGATGTGTCTTGATAGGCCAGCTCATGTGTTTGTTGTTGAAGAAGTTAAAGATGAAAAGCCATGGTATTTTGATATTAAATGTTTTCTCCAAAGTTAGATTTACCCGCCCGGGGCATCTCTAAAAGATAAGAAGACTTTGAGGAGATTAGCTGGCAATTTCTACCTTAATGGTGATGTGATGTACAAGAGAAACTTTGATAGGGTTCTGCTCAGATGCGTGGATAGACACGAAGCAGACCTGTTGATGACTAAAGTCGATGAAGGTTCCTTTGGTACTCATTCCAATGGGCATGTTATGGCAAAGAAGATGTTAAGAGCAGGTTATTATTGGCTGACAATGAAATCTGATTGTTGCAAGTTTGTGAAGAAACGCCATAAGTGTCAAATATATGCAGATAAGATCCATGTTCCTACGACACTATTGAATGTCATTCCCCCCCCCCCCCCATGGCCCTTCTCCATGTGGGGAATTTACATGATTGGTATGATTGAGCCTAAAGCTTCAAACGGACATTGTTTCATTCTGGTGGCTATTGACTACTTCACAAAGTGGGTTGAAGCAGCATCTTATGCGAATGTAACCAAGCAAGTTGTTGTAAGGTTTATCAAGAATCAGATTATATGTCGGTATGATGTGCCAAGCAAGATCATTACTGACAATGGATCGAACTTGAATAATAATATGGTGGAAGCTCTTTGCAAAGACTTCAACATTGCACATCATAATTCTTCTCCCTACAAACCTAAGATGAATAGGGTTGTTAAATATGCGAACAAGAACATTAAGAAGATCATCCAAAAGATGGTTGTGACGTGCAAAGATTGGCATGAGATGCTCTCATTTGCTTTGCATGGGTACCGTACATCCATCCGCACTTCAACAGGGGAAACCCCTTTCTCACTTGTTTATGGCATGGAAGTTGTGCTCCCAGTAGAGGTTGAGATCCCATCATTACGTGTGCTGATGGAAGCCAAGTTGATAGAAGCTTAATGGTGTCAGACCAAGTATGATCAGTTGGATTTGATTGAAGAAAAAAGGTTGACTGCTATGTGCCATGGTCAGTTGTACCAGCAAAGAATGAAGAAAGCTTTTGATAAGAAGGTCACGCCTCATTTGTTTAGAGAAGGTGACCTTGTGCTCAAGAAAATTCTATCTTTCAAACCAGATTCTAGGGACAAATGGACTCCTAATTATGAAGGCCCATATGTTGTTAAGAAAGCCTTTTCAGGCGGTGCCCTAATTCTTACAACTATGTATGGTGAAGAGTTCACGCGTCCTGTGAATGCTGATGCAGTCAAGAAATACTTTGCCTAAAAAGAAAAAGAACAACTCGCTAAGTTGAAAACCCGAAAGGGCGGCTTAGGCAAAAATGAGCGTCTCGGTGGATTGAAAACCTGAAAGGGAGATCCAGGCAAAAGTTAGAGACATAAAACAGAAAATTATCCCGATAAATTGAGTACCCAATCTTGGGAAATTTATGCAAAAATTAGGGAGTATGGCAAGTAACTGCATCCTGTTGATCTTCAGTCTTGAAGACATTCTTGAGCACAATGTTTGGTTCTGATTCATCTTCGACCAAAGCCAAGAGCACAACGGATATTGAAGGAGGTAGAAGGATTAGTGATCATTGTATTAAATATAGCTCTTTTCCATGTAAATTACCATTTTTTAACTTTTGTAAAATATATATAGAGTCTTGTCATTTACAGACTATCATTCTATTAAATAAAGTTGAACTTTTATCCAATTGTTTCTACTCTTATTTATTCAGCAATATAGAATTAAATTTTTTATGATAAACAGGTGAATACAATAGCGATTTCATGTTTCTACTCTTGTTTCTACTCTTATCTATTAAGTAGTTACTTTTAAAGAGCAATCAATTTTATTTAAGGAATGTCAATAGCGGTATGAGAACAGGTGAGCCCTAAAATACGAAGCATTGTTGGTTTTCCCCAAGTAGTTGGCGTGATCTTTGTTTCATCCCCAGCAGCATTTCAGCATCTCCAACCGAATTTTGTTGGTTTCCCCAGCCAAGTTTGCATTTGCCTCCCGTGAGTTGTAGGCGCGTTTTCTCAGCAATTTGCATAGATTCGGAACAAGATTGTGTTTCCCCTCAAGTCTCTAGCGGATTTCATTCAGCATTGATCCTAGAATAGTATGTCTAATTCTCTGCAAGGTTGTCTCCCATTTGATATGGTGTTGACCTAAAATTCCCAACAGAGTTGATGGTGTAGATCCTCGGCAGATCTTTTCCTTTGCCCCAGCCAGGGTTTGATCCTTCGAGGTGGATGGTTCGCATTCATCCCCTACCTCTCTTTTTCCAGTTGATTCCTTCCTGTCGAGATTAACCGAGTGTTGTATTGACGATTCAGATCGGTGACGTTTGTATCCTTTGTGATCATTTCGTTACTATAATCATCATATATACATATACATATACATATACATATACATATACATATACATATACATATACATTCATAGATTTCATTATTACATTATTGCACTTTATGATTCATTATTCCTCTGATCCTATGCTATGGTGGTATCCTTTCCCCCACACAGGTCCGGTGTGTCTGTCCTCTTTCAATTGTAGAGTGTCATCCCCTTAAGTAGGAAGAATTTAACCTTTCTCGTTCCCCACTGAGTTATTCCCTTGTGGATAATTATTATTTCAGCTTCCTCCCCAATTGATTATCTAGATGGATACTTTTGGTCCCCCGAGAGTCTTACCTAGATAGATGCTTTTGGTCCCCACTGAGTTATTCCCTTGTGGATAATTATTTAACCTTTTCTTTCTAGGTCTTACCTAGATAGATGCTTTTGGTCCCCTGAGAGTCTATTACCCAGTAATTGGTAATATTCTTCTCGGTTTGTGAGTACTTTACTTTTGCCCGATACCTGGTAAAAGTAACCTATTTCCCCTTTCTCCCCATGGATTCGTTTTCACGTTTCCCCAGGAAGTTTATCCTTGATATGTTCATCCTAACCGATGACAGATATTTTCTTCCCCGACTTTGAGTCTATCCTTGATATGTTCATCCTAACTGATGATGGATACTCTCACTTTGGTATTCTACCCAATAAAAAGGTAGTTGTAATCCCTATTTCATTCCCCAGAGGATCAATCCTTGATATGCTCATCCTAACCGATGACAGATACCTTCTTTGTGGTCTTCTGCCCAGTAACCGGTAGTTGTAAATCCTATTCCCCTTGTGGAGTCTATCCTTGATATGTTCACTTTAACCAGTGACGGATATTCTCTTCTTTGGTATTCTATCTAGTAACCGATAGATATAATTCCTGTTTCTCCCCTTGGAGTTTATCCTTGATATGTTTACCCTAACCGGTGACTAATATTCTCTCCTTTGGTATTCTATCCAATAACCGATAGATGTAATTGCTACTTATTCTGGAAGTCTATCCTTGATATGTTCACTTTAACCAGTGACATATATTCTCTCTCCTTGGTCTTCTGCCCAGTAACCGGTAGTTGTAAATCCTATTTTTGCTTTTCCCTAGCAGTTTATTCTTACCCAGTAACTGGTAATGAATACACCTCCCGGTTGCCCTCAGCGAGTCATCCTTGATATATTTACCCTAACCGGTAACAGATGTCCTCTCTGTCAGATTATGTTATCTTCCTAACCAGTAACCGGTAGTGGGTAATATATTCCTGTTACTCTTGTGTTGAAGTTCTTTTCTTCCCCAGTTGAGTTTGATTGTGTATTTTCTCATTGAAATCGTCGTCCCCTATTTGGATCGAGTATTTCAGTTTTTTTTATCTGCCCGTTTCCCCTGCAGACTTTTCCCTTATCCCCGACTAAGTCTTTCCATTGATTTATTTTCATGGAATCCCTCGTGTCCCCCAGCAGTTTTAAGTCGTAGTCTGGAATATGCATAACCTTTTCATCCCCAGAGTCTCTATCTCCCCAGTGAGTTTTCCTTAGGGAATGCATTATACTCCTGTGGACTTTCAGTCTCTCTGGATTCTTTTCCTTTGTGGCAACATCTTCCCCACAAAGATTATTTTTAGCATTTCATATCATAAGCATCATGAGGTCTCTTACGGACCAAAATTTGTTTCTATTGTTTTTATTTAAGTCCGCTCTACTGAGTCGACACGAAAATTTTAACCTTCATCTCCTCAGCTAGAACGTCCTTAAATAGGGGAAGCTGTAAGACCCTAATTTTGACCCTAAGATCCCTCGTGTTATCTCATCATATACATTAGCGTTGGGATCACCACTTGGTATCCTCCTCACCCCTCATTCATTGGGTTTGCATTAGGAGAGATCACCAAACACTTTTTATTGTATCATACTTTATTTTTCTTTATTTTACTAACCAAAATACCAAAAATATGTCAATGTATAGTTTATTGTTTTTGTAGGTAGTGTACATGCTCATCTATGCTCTATCAAGCTCATATTTAGGGTTTGAGGCCCTCAATGCAAGGAGCTCAATCAAGAAATGATTTAATATGTCTCTAATTATCATATATGGATCCCCATGATCTTCACATGTTATTTTGATCAAGAAATCATCAAAAGTTTGGAGTTTGTTTGCCTTGGAAACCCTAATTCATCTAGGTATCTTGTGTAACTTCTTCAACAAGTTTCTTCAACAATTGATCAAATATTTCAAAGGACACTTCACATTATATCACCTTATGCATATATGATCCTCCATGAGTCTCAAAAGTCAAGAGAATGTCAATCTAGCAAGTTGATTCATGGTGGTTGACCAGAGGAAGTCAACTAGTCAAAACTGGGGCTCCCTAAATTCTATCTCCTACAATGTTTGTCATATGAAAATTATTCCAAGAGAAATGTTACTCTAAATGACATTCCAAACAACTTTCATGTTAAGGTCTAGAGATGCTTTTGCTTGGATAGTCATTTTTTATGGTGAAAGATTATAGGTCATTTTGTCTAAACCCTAGTTTGGAGGTCAACTTCCCAAGACTATAACTTGCTCATTTTTTATGAGATGAAATCCATTAAAATTGAGTGATCAAATTAAATATGTATACTTCAACTTTTATGTTTGGAGGTAGTGCAAATTCAACTTTAAAATGCATGTGCCAAGTGAAAACGTTATAGGTCATTTTGGGCCAATACCATTGAACAAGTGATTTTCCTCAACTTCGAAAATGCATAACGCCTTCATGCCAAATCCAAATAAGGTAAAATTTGTGACTAAATGGAATAGGTTTGAAAGATATACAACTTTGATGAAGGAACTTTTCTCATTTGAAGTCCATAGGAAAAGTTATTCAAGGTGGAAGAAGTGAACATTTGACTTGGGACTTAGAAACTTTTCAAATATGTTTGATTTCCCAAACTTCCACCTTAAAATTCATCAGTACCCAAGCTTCAAATGAAAAAGTGTTCAACATGAAAGTTGTTCCCCTTGATCTTGCCTTTCCAAAACATCTAAGATGGTCTAATTTAGATTAAAATTGAGGGACTTGCGCATGGCTTCATTATGGAAAGTGTTTTGGCAATATTGGATTTCAAGTGATCAAATTCTTTTGCATGCTTACACATGATGCATTCAGTACTCTTTACACACGAATGGGAAGTGGATTGCATCATTCTCAGCCCAAACCATTACCCATGCACCCATGTAAGAAGGTTTCGAAATTTGTCCAATTTTCAAGTGGTGCAAATATCAAGTGCATTGCCTATTTAAACAAGCTTAAGGCTTCAGATTCATCAGGATTACCGTGCCCAAGCTTTGCTAGACCATTTCAAACCCTCACTGCCATAGAATTTTCAGAGATTTCTCTTAAAATTGAGCTTGAACTTCATCTTCTGTTTGGAAGTTGAAACTCCAGAAACTCACTTCCCTTTGCATCTCATTTGGTTTCTGCAAGCAAGAGGAGGAGAAAGCAATCAAATCCATATCAAGATCAAGTGGAATTAGATCAACTCGGAGGTGTTTTTTCAAAAACTTCTTCTCTTCGATTGTCTCTTAATTCTCCACTATTCTTGTTGATTTTTGGTTTGCTGAAGTCCTACCAATGTAGGCAACAAGACTGAGTTACTTTAAGGTCAAATCGAAGCAACTCAGATCATGATCCTCAAAATTCAATTCCCTGTATCTTTTCATATACTTGGAATTAGACAAAATTGAGGCCAAAATCGAGCTCCTGGTCATTTTTCTTTGAATCCATGTCTTGCTTTCTCATTTTGGTGATGGTTGAAGATGGACCAGTCCAGTGAGATCCACCGGAGAAGAAGATCAAAGCTCTGGCTCCGGCGATGTGTTGGAAGCACCTCAACCATATGATCCTTTTAAAATGTTTTAATCTTGGGCGTTGATTGTGATTACCACGTGTGTGTCTCATTTGACTGCAGTGCATGTGGATAGCGCGTTGATCACCATCATATTTGCCACCTCAATTAATGAGGGAGATTAGATGGTCCACGTTTTTTTTAATTTTTGAATTTTCCTTTTATTTGCTTATTTTTCATTAATTCATAGTAATTTCATTATTGATCCAAAAAATATGGGACTTTCATCAAAAAAATTCAAATATTTTTCTCTTTCATTTTCTGAATTAAAATTATTTTTTGGATCAATATTGATATTTTTCATGATTTAATTGTTTTATGCATATTTTTAATTATTTAAAAATACTACTGACTTTTCAAAAATAATGAAAAAATTTCTTCAAGGTCATTTGACCTTGTTTGACCTATGATAAATCTCTTGACCATTTATTTGATATTTTGAAGAGATTTTAGGTTTTTGGTCAAACATAATTTAATTTAATACATTTTAATTTGATTTTTAATTGTTTAATTGTGTAAAAATTATGTTGAGCCCTTTTTATTGACTTGTGAAGTTTGACTATGTGTTTGGGCCTTGGTCAAGGTTGATTTGACTTTTGTTGGATTAAAATCATTGGATTTAGGGGATTGATGAAATGTACATTTCATCTCCCAAAATGAATTAATGATTTTAATTTGATAAAATTCCTCCCATGACCAATTTGTGTTTGTCTCATTCCCCCTCCCTCTTCATCTTCAATTCCATTCTATCCCATCCCTTTCATTGACCAATGACATCTCAATATCTTAAGACTAATTGGTTCATCAATAACTTTGTGTTAGATGAACTAATACAAGTATGGATGAGATTATGTCCATCCTTTGATCATTTTTTTCATTATGTTACTTGCTTATTGATATTGCTTGATTTAAAGTCCAAAGGAAAAGTGAGTTTCTATATGACATTCTTATCTATTGGATTGCATCCCAATGGTCAGATCTTTTCAACTCTTAACTTTTAATTTTTTGCTTAGGATTAGTCTCTTCATCTCCTCTCACTTCTTAAATTTCAAATCTCTCCTTTTTTTTAAAATCTACTTTGCTTGTGATTTCTAAACTTAGACTTTATTGCAAATTAGAAACTTTGGCCTTATGCCATTGCATTTTTTCAAACTCTTTTTCTTAATCAAACTTTTATTTGAACTTAACCACATTTGACTTAAATTTTCAAAAGATAAAAAGAACTAACACTCATTCAAACTCTTTTAGGTCTTTTGTGCCTCTTTTAAACTTAAATTTTTTGTTAAAAGCAGTTCACTCACTTTAAAATTGTTACCACGAACTACGAGGTTTTGATCCCTCATTTTATGTTGGTACGTAGGCACAAGTCCGAAGGTCTTGTCAAATACAAAAATATAATCAATGAATTCTTTTCTCATCCCCACATTCGTTTTGTGGCAAACATCATTTTTATACTAAAAACACATACACAGATAAAAAAAGGGCTCCCTAGGAGTACCTAGGACACTTTAGGTGATAACACCTTCCCTCTGTGTAACCAACCCCCTTACCTGTAATCTCTAGCATTTTATTAGTTTTGATTTGAAAACTTCTTATCTTTGGGTTTTGTTCGTTCCTTTCCCTTTTCCTTTGGAAACAATAAAAGCGCGGTGGCGACTCTGGTTTCATTGACGTTAAGTTTATCCATAGCTTAATGGTCATGAATTTACCGCTACACGTTATACGGTATAAAATACATGATATGATATGCAGAGATGCAAAAACTATGATGTATGTATTGATTCGGCGATTCTGGGTCAAAATTAGGGTGTGACACATAGCATTTTTGTCGAAATAGGAATGTCATCAAACACAATCATATAAATCATCAACATAACCATGCAAAACATTCTCACTAAAATGAGGAGCTCCATCAAAGTGAACACAATCCTTTGCATTCCCACGTACACCTAAAAAATCCCTTACAATTACATCCCCACTCGCATCTCATGCATCATCCTATGCATAATGTTCCACCCAAAGTGTTACATCATACATAAAAATCACACATAATACAGTCTAGGATCTATGGGAAATCACAAGTATCCAGGACAGTCCTCATTCTAGTCAGTGAGTTTTTTACCCTGCATATGCTCATGGAATTCCCCAACATTTTCGTTGTTTCCCCCCAAGCAAAGGTTTCCCTAAAAGGTCTCTTATGAGTTGTTCCCCTGCAGAGGTTTGCTAGTAAAAATCCTCCAAAAGGAGTGCTCTTATAAACTATTTTTCCCAATAGATAAACATTTGAGATACTACTCTAAATGTCCTCGAAGAATCTTATGATATGATTAAGGTATCATTCCATTGTTGGAATATCCCGATTATATCATATAAGATGATGTTTCGTTGATTTAGAGAATCTCATTGGCTTTTGTTTGAGATACTACTCTAGTATCCTCGAAGAACCTTAAAAATACGATTAAGTTATCATTCCATTGTTGGAATATCTCGATTATAACATATAATATACTGCTTCATTGATTTCGAGAATCTCATTAGCTTTTGTTTGAGATATTTCTCTAGTATCCTTGGAGAATCTTAAAGATACAATTAAGGTATCATTCCGTTGTTGGAATATCTCGATTATATCATATAAGATACTGCTTCATTGATTTAGAGAACCTCATTATCTTTTGTTTGAGATACTGCTCTAGTATCCTTGGAGAATCTTAAAGATACGATTAGGGTATCATTCCATTATTGGAATATCTCGATTATATCATATAAGATACTGCTTCGTTGATTTAGAGAATCTCATCAGCTTTTGTTTTAGATACTGCTCTAGTATCCTAGGAGAATCATAAAGATACGACTAAGGTATCATTTCATTGTTGGAATATCTCGACTATATCATATAAGATACTGCTTCGTTGATTTAGAGAATCTCATTAGCCTTTGTTTTAGATACTTCTCTATGTGTCCTCGAAGAATCTTAAGATACGATTAAGGTATCATTCCATTATTAGAATATCTCAATTATTCATATAAGTTACTGCTTTGTTGATTCAGAGAATCTTAAGATATGATTGAGGTATCATTCCAATGTCAGAATATCTCAATTATATCATATAAGATACTGCTTCATTGATTCAGGGAGTCTCATTGGCTTTGTTAGAGATATTGCTCTAGCATCCTCAGAGAATCTTAGATACGATTGAGGTATCATTCCCTTGTTGGAAAGTCTCAATTATATCATAAAAGTACTATTCTGAGGACTATCTTCACTGTATTGCGTCTTTGCATTTCAAAACCCATTCATTTTCAAACAAATTTTGGGATCTTTTGTATCTAATCGACTTCTACCCGGAAAGCATGAACAATATGGTGGTTCATGTAATACCCTAATTTTGACCCTAAGATCCCTCATGCTATCTCATCATATGCATTGGGATCATACCTTGGCATCCTCCTTACCCCTTACTCATTGGGTTTGTTTTGGGAGAGATCACCAAGTACCATGTGATTGTATCATACTTGTTATTTTATCATTTACTAACCAAATTACCAAAAATATGTCTTTGTATTTGTCTACTTCTTTTGTAAGAGCTCAACCAAGGAATGCTCCACAATGGATCTAGGCATAATATATGATCACCTTTGATCTATCAAGTTCACATCTAGGGTTTAAGACCCTCATTGCTAAGAGCTCAACCAAGGAATGCTCCACAATGGATATAGGCATAATATATGAGTACCCATGATCTTTACATGTTATTTTTATCAATATTTCTTCAAGAGTTTGGAATTGTTTTGCCTTAGAAACCCTAGTTCATCTGGGTATCTTGTGTAACTTCTTCAACAAGCTTCTTCATCAATTGATCAAATATTTCAAGGGGCATCTCAAATTTCATCATATTATGCATATATGATCTCCCATGAGTCCAAAAAGTCAAGATAATTGCAAGTTTGCAAGGTGCTTGATGGTGGTTGACCAGAGGAATTCATCTGATCAAAACTGGGGTCCCCTAGACCCTATCTCCTACAATTTTCAACATATGAAAATTATTCCAAGAGAAAAGTTACTCTAAATGACATTACAAACAACTTTCATGTTGAGGTCTATTTCTAGTTTTTCTTGGAAAGTCATTTTTTATGTTGAAAGATTATAGGTCATTTTGTCTAAACCCTATTTTGAAAGTCAACTTCCCAAGGCCATAACTTGCTCAATTTTTATGATATGAAATATTTATAAGTTGCACAATCAAATTCAAGGTGTCTACTTCAACGTTTATGTTTGGAGGAAGAGCTAATTCAACTTTTATGAGCATGTGATATTAGGATAGATTATAGGTCATTTTGGACCAATACCATTGAACAAGTGATTTTCCTCAACTTCAAAAATGCATACCTCATTCATCCTAAATCCAAATGAGGTTATATTTGTGACTATTTTGAAGGTTTTTGAAATAGCTACAACTTTGATGAGGACACTCTTCTCATTTGAAGCTCACATAAATAGTTAGCTAATGTGGAATAATTGAACATATGGCTTGACACTTAGAAAAACTCTTAACATGTTGAAATTTCAAAACTTCCATCTCAAAATTAGTCATGATACAAGCTCCAAATGTAAAAGTGTTCAACATAAGATTTGTCCCTCTTGATCTAACCTTTCCAAAGAGTCAAAATTCATTCATTTTGGACAAGGTTTGAGGGGTTTGCGCATGTTCTGAACAGGGCCGCATCAATTGGCAAGGATCAATCTTCAAACATCAATACACTTTTGTCTTGCATCACAATCCACATTCAAACTCAATCTCACTTGAATTTGGACTTAATTGAGTTGCTTCATGGGCTTGTACGCGCCCATGCAAGCATGCATTTCACTTTGCCAAATTTGGAAGTATTTTGAAAGGTGCAAATATCACTTGCATTTGCTATAAATTGAGGTACATTGCATCATAATGGAGGACCCTTGCGCGACCTCTTTGCCTCCCACATTTGAAACCATCACAATTGAAAGGAAAACCTGAGAAATTTCACTTGAAGTTTGAGTTTGAATCTCACTGTTTGGAGATTCAAAAACTCCAAAATCCAAAGCCTTGTACCAATCCTAATCTACTTCTGTAAGCTTCTTGAGCAAGATCAAACACAAATTGAAGCAAGAGAGATCAAGTTCTGCACAACATTGAAATAATTTTTCCAGATTTTTCTTCTCTTTGATTCTCTCTCAATTCTCATCAATTCTCTTGGATCCTTGGTTGTCTGAAGTCCTACCAATATAGGCAACTCAGTTCATACACCTCAAAATTCAAATCCATGTATCTCTCAATATACTTGGAGTTAGTTTGAATTGAGGTCCGATTCGTGATATGTGCCATTTTCTCTTTAAGATCATGTCCTTCTTTTTCATTTTTGTGATGGTGATGAGAGAACCAGTCCGGCCAAGGTCATCGGAGAAGATGACCGGTGGTTTGCTCCGGCGATGTGCTGGAAACGTTCTGAGCCATTTGATCATTTTAATTTGTTTTAATCCTGAGCGCTCTTTGTGATTATCATTGGTGTAGCTCGTTGACTCGTGTGTTTGGTGGAACGTGCGTTTCAGACCACTTGATCTTCCACCTCAATTAATGAGGGAGATCAAGTGGTCCACGTTTTTTGTGATTAATTGATTTTCATTTTATTTCCTTTATTTTCATTAATTCATATTAAATTTAATATTGATCCAAAAACTATGAGAGTTTCACCCAAAAAATTTAAATAAAATCCTCAGAATAGTAAATTTAATATTAAATTTAATCTTGTCTGCTAATGAGCTTGAAGGACTTCTAAGTGTGTTGGTTCAGTTTTATGACCCTCTCTACCGTTGCTTCACTTTTCCGGATTATCAGCTTGTGCCTATGTTGGAGGACTATGCCCATCTTTTGGGAATACCTGTTTCTAGCAAAGTTCCTTTTAGTGGATTGGAAGAGATTCCTAGATCTCATCTTATTGCTGAAGCTCCTTACTTGAAGAAGTCTGAGATAGAGGCTCATTGGGTGAAGAAAGGAGGATTGTTTGGGTTAACTTTTGAATTCCTCATCAAGGAAGCTACTGCCTTTGCTCAAGCTAGTGGTGTGGATGTTTTTGAAGCTATCTTTGTGTTGCTCATCTATGGTTTAACTTTGTTCCCTAACATTGACGGTTTTGTTGATGTTAACGTCATTAGAATCTTCTTGATTGGGAATCCTGTACCTACTCTGTTAGGTGATATGTATTTCTCTTTGCCTCTAAGGAACTCTAAGGGTGGTGGAACGATTGTGTGTTGTTTTCCTCTTCTGTACAAGTGGTTTATTTCGCACTTGCCTCAGACACCTGCTTTTATGGAGAACAAACAATGTCTACGGTGGTCTTAGAGACTTATGTCTCTCACTAATGATGATATTGTGTGGTATGAATCTGCATTAAGTAGCTTGGAGATCATTGATAGTTATGGTGAATTCTCTAGTGTGCCTCTCATTGGTACACAATGAGGTATTAACTACAACCCTGCTTTGGATCATCGTCAACTTGGGTTCCCCTTGAGAAACAAACCTAATAACACTTCATTAGAATCTCTTTTCTATCAAGAGGGTAAAGATCCCCAACATTGGAAGCATAAGATGTTGCATGCTTGGCATAATGTGCATAGGAAAGGAAGATCTGAGTTTGGTCCGCGCATTCAAAGGAAGTATGTGCCTACAACCAGATCTTCTGACATTGTTGTTAAGGATCCTTAGGATGACTAGTCCCCTTTTCTCTTGTATTCTCATTTGGTTTCTGAAATTGTACTCAGTGTAATCCTTCCAATTATATATATATATATAAGAGATTTTTATGGTCATATCAAATTGTTACACTTATTGTTAAATATACGTGTATTTGCAAATGATATAGTAAGTTCCTTGAAAATATAAAATAATAACAATCAAAGCATTGCATTTCATGTATCATTCGCATAAGCAGGTTTCTCTTTCGCCAGATGTCTCATTGGTGTTTCTTCTGTGCTTCAGGCAAGTTGACTCATCGATACAATACCCGTGCCAATCACTCAAGGATTATGGAGCATCTTGAACAAGAGAATAGAGACCTGAAGGATGAGATTTCCTGTCTGACTGCCATGATGGAGTCAGTCCTAGCTGCTCAGAGCCAGTCTTCTCCAACGCCTGCAACTTCTCCACCTTAAAGGACTGCCATTTTAGATGTGTCTACCTCTACCGTTCCTGCAACCGCTACTCACTTTGCACCCAACATGCCTTCCGGATTCCCATGGGGAATGCCTTCGAATTTTGTGCCTGAAGGCTTTGCGCCTACCTTTGCTTCCATGCCGGCATCTAGCTCGGTCATGTCTATGCCGCCACCAGTTATGCATACTCTACCCCGTGTAGAAGACACCACCTATCATTCTGAGCCGTCTAAGGGCCTTGATGTGTATGAGAAGATGGATGAGATGAAGGACCAATTCCTTGAGCTGCGTAAGGAATTGAAAACTTTAAGGGGTAAGGATCTGTTTGGGAAGAGTGTTGCGGAACTTTGTTTGGTTCCAAATATTAAGATACTGGGGAAGTTCAAAGTGCCTGACTTTGAAAAATACAAGGGGAATACCTGTCTACTCAGTCATTTGGTGATGTACGCCAGAAAGATGTCTACTCAAACCGATAATGATCAATTGTTGATCCATTATTTTCAAGACAGTTTGACCGGTGCCGCTCTGAGGTGGTACATGGGATTGGATAGTGCGAGCATCCGCATGTTCAATGATTTGGGCGAAGCATTCGTGAAGCAGTACAAGTATAATGTTGATATGGCTCCAGATAGAGACCAGTTGAGATCATTGTCCCAGAAGGATAAGGAGACATTCAAGGAGTATGCGCAAAGATGGAGAGAGTTTGCTGCTCAGATTACCCCTCCTTTGGAAGAAAAGGAGATGACCAATTTTTTTCTCAAGACCCTTATCTCATTTTACTATGAGCGGATGATCGCCAGTGCCCCCAGTGATTTTACCGAGATGGTGAACATGGGGATGAGGCTCGAAGAAGGTGTCTGAGAGGGACAGTTATCTAGAGAGGAAGTATCATCCAGCAAGAGGTATGGCAATAATTTCAGTAAGAAGAAGGAGAGTGAAGCTAATGCAGTTTCAGTTGGGAGGCAAAGGAAGCCTCACGTGAGAAGAAATCCACCATCCCGTCAATATCATCATCAAGTATCATCAGTCATCCCAGTATTTTCAGCTAATCAGTCAACACCAATTCAACAACAACAACCATCGCAACAAACAAACACCTACAACAACATCAATACCAACAATCATCAGCAACCAAATTTTGAGAGGAAGAAGATCTCTTTTGACCCAATTCCGATGACATACGCAGAGTTATATCCATCTTTGGTTCTCAAGAACCTGTTGCAACCAAGACATCCTTCGCAAATCCCTGAACCACGTCCATGGTGGTACAAATCGGAACTCCATTATGCTTTTCATCAAGGAGCTCCCGGTCACAATATTGAGAATTGCTACCCCCTCAATTATGAAGTCCAGAAGTTGGTTAAGAGTGGAATGGGGTCTTTTGAAGACCGTGCACCGAATGTTAAAGCTAACCCACTACCTGCCCATTGAATTCATCTGTTAATATGGTGGACGGTTGTCTTGACGAGTTCAAGGTATTTTATGTATGCTTCATAAGAAGGTCCTTGGTGACGATGCATAAGGATATTTTCTTGGTTAGCGATTGTGAGCATGATCATGATGGTTGTGCTATCTGCAGTGTTAATCCCCGAGGATGTATGGTTGTGAAGAGAGACATCCAAAGGTTGATGGATGAAGGCTTGATTCAGATTGTTCAATACCGTCATGTAGATGATGATGTGAATGTCATAGTCCCTGTTTTTAGGACTCCTGAAAGAATGGTTATTCAGTATGATAGTAGCAGTAGTAATAGTGTCAGCAACAGATCAGTATCGGTGTTGGTTATACGATTAGCGGGTCCAGTCCCGTATGCATTCGTTAAGGCTGTCCCATATCAGTATAATGCTACTATGTTGGAAAATGGTCAAAAGGTTCATTTTCCTAAAACCAGTTCTGTTGTAAGCATAGCTGATGTTACGAAGGTGACCCGCAGTGGTCGTGCGTTTGGGCAGGTGTTCCCAAAGAATGTGGAGGATGTATCTGTTAGTAAGAAGGTTGATGTACCAGTGGTAGAATCTATTAGTGCTCCAAAGTGTTAGTCTGGTGAATCCAGCGGCTTGAAGCCTAATGATGATGATGAGGTACTCAGACCGATCAAGAAGAGTGAATTCAACTTGGTGGAGCAGTTGCTCTAAACCCCCTCGAAGATCTCAATACTATCTTTGTTAATGAACTCAGAAGCGCACAAAGAAGCACTGCAGAAGGTTCTTGAGCAAGCGTATGTGGAACATGATATTATAGTGGATCAGTTCGATCATATTGTATCTAACATCACTTCCTGCAATAATCTCAGTTTCTGTGATGAAGAACTCCCCGAGGAGGGTAGAAATCATAACTTGGCTCTGCACATCTCGATGAATTGTAAAGATGACGCTCTGTCAAATGTGTTAGTAGATACCAGGTCTTCATTGAATTTACTTCCAAAGTCAACTTTGTCCAAGTTGTCATACCAAGGAGCGTTTATTATATATAGTGGCATGATCGTCAAAGCTTTTGACGGTTCGCGCAAGATTGTGATTAGCGAAGTGGACCTTCCAGTGAAGATAGGTCCGAGTGAATTCCAAATTACTTTTCAAGTAATGGATATCCACCCGGCCTACAGTTGTCTATTAGGAAGGCCATGGATACATGAGGCAGGAGCCGTTACTTCAACGTTGCATCAGAAGCTGAAGTTTGTCAAGAATGGGAAGCTTGTTGTCATTGGCGGGGAAAAGGCGCTGTTGGTCAGCCACCTGTCATCTTTATCTTATGTAGAAGCTGAGGATGAGGTTGAAACCCCGTTCCAAGCCTTATCTATTGCTGAGGAAAATAGAGTTAGGGAACCCATGTCCTCATTCAAAGATGCATTAAAGATTATTGAAGATGGTCAGTCAGATCAGTGGGGACGGATGATAGAGGTCTCCGACAACAAAAGTAGAGTCGGGTTGGGTTTCCAACAAGGATCACCAGTGGTTATATCTGAAGATGTGCAACTCAATTTCCGTAGCGGAGGATTCATTCATGGTAATGAACAACACTTAGCTGTTGTGCTAGAGGATGATGAAGATGAAGACTGCACCAATTTTGTGACACATGGAAAAGCTTACGACAATTGGGCTGATGTTGATATTCCTATTATTATGCAGCGATCTAAGTAATTGCTTTTATTTGTTTTGAAAATCCTTCTCCTATGCCTAAGGGATAAGTGAACATTGTTTGGGAATTTTCAAATTTGATCATGAATAAAATATAATTTTATTCATCCACATCTATGATGTTTTTTTTTACTTTGTGCTTTATTCCAAAAATGGTAATCACAAAAAAACATAAATAAACAATAAATTGTCCATCTGCATAAAAGTTGGTCACATATCACTTCTCTAAAATAAAAAATCAAATCATTATGCAGGTTGGTTTCTAACCCCATTGAATACAATGATCCTACGCCTTCCCCAAATTTTGAATTCCATGTGTTTGAGGCTGAGGAAGAAAGTGATGAAGAAGTAAGTGATGAATTGTCTTGTCTTCTTGAGCATGAAGGAAAAGCCATTCAGCCATTCGAAGAGTAGATTGAGTTAGTTAAGTTGGGTTCCGAGGATGACGTGATGGAGGTCAAGATTGGGTCTCAACTGTGTCCAGATGTTAAGAAGGGGTTTATTGATCCTCTTCGAGAGTATTCAGATGTGTTTGCTTGGTCCTATCAAGACATGCCTGGGTTGGATTCTGAGATTGTGGAGCATAGATTGCCGTTGAAGCCAGAATGCCCGTCGGTCAAGCAGAAGTTGAGAAGAACTCATCCTGACATAGCAGTGAAGATCAAAGAAGAAATGCAGAAGCAGATTGACGTTGGTTTCCTTGTTACCGCTGAATATCCGTAATGGGTGGCCAATATTGTACCTGTTCCGAAGAAGGATGGAAAAGTCCGTATGTGCGTTGATCATAGAGATTTGAACAAAGCTAGTCTGAAAGATGATTTCCCTCTTCCACACATTGTTATGTTGGTAGACAATACAACTAAATTCAAAGTCTTTTCATTTATGGACGGATTTTCCGGATATAATCAGATCAAGATGGCACCCGAAGATATGGAGAGGACCACATTCATTACACCCTGGGGAACATTCTGTTATAGAGTGATGCCTTTCGGTTTAAAGAATGTCGGTGCAACCTATCAGAGAGCAATGACTACTCTTTTTCATGATATGATGCATAAAGAGATTGAAGTTTATGTTGATGATATGATTGCTAAATATTTTGATGAAGAGGAACATGTTGAGCATTTGTTGAAGTTATTCCAGCGCTTGAGGAAGTATAAACTCCGCTTGAATCCCAATAAGTGCACTTTTGGTGTTCGTTCTGGTAAGTTGTTGGGCTTTATTATCAGCGAGAAAGGTATTGAAGTTGATCCTGCCAAGGTCAAAGCAATACAAGAGATGCCTGCGCCCAAAACTGAGAAGCAAGTCAGAGGTTTTCTCGGTCGCTTGAATTATATCTCAAGATTCATTTCACACATGACTGCCACATGTGCGCCTATATTAAAGCTTCTTCAGAAAGATCAATCTTGTGATTGGATCGAAGACTGCCAGAAAGCTTTTAACAGTATTAAAGAATATCTGCTTAAGCCTCTAGTTTTGTCTCCGCCTATTGAAGGAAGACCATTGATCATGTATTTGACTGTGCTTGAAGAGAGTATGGGTTATGTTTTGGTTCAGCAAGATGAGACCGGAAAGAAAGAGTTTGCTATTTACTACCTCAGTAAGAAGTTCATCGACTGCGAGACTCGGTATCTTATGCTTGAGAAAACTTGTTGCGCATTGGTTTGGGCTGCTAAGCGTTTGCGTCAGTATATGTTGAATTATAACACTTGGATGATATCCAAAATGGATCCAATCAAGTATATATTTGAGAAGCCTACTTTAACTGGGAGGATTACCCATTGGCAGATGTTGTTATCAGAGTATGATATCGAATACCGATCTCAGAAAGCAATCAAAGGTAGTGTCTTGGCTGACCATTTGGCTCACTAACCAATTGAAGATTACCAGTCAGTGCAATACGATTTTCCTGACGAAGAGATCTTGTACTTGAAAATGAAAGATTGTGACGAACCATTGCTTGAAGAAGGGCCAGAACCTGGTTCCTGTTGGGGCATGGTATTTGATGGAGTTGTTAATCAGTATGGTAATGGATTTGGGGCAGTAATCGTTACTCCCCAAGGAACACATTTTCCGTTTACAGACAGATTGACTTTCAAGTGTACAAATAATATGGAAGAGTATGAAGCTTGCATTATGGGGCTTGAAGAGGCCATTGATCTCAGAATCAAGTATTTAGACGTCTATGGGGATTCAACTTTGGTCGTGAATCAAATCAAAGTTGAATGGGAGACGAATCAACCCGGTTTTATACCATATAGAGATTATGCAAGGAGGATTTCAACTTTCTTTACAGAGGTTGAGTTTCATCATATCCCTCGAGATGAGAACCGGATGGCATATGCTCTTGCAACATTGGCTTCAATGATCGTGGTAAAATATTGGAATGAGGTTCCCAATTTGGTTGTGATGCGTCTTGATAGGCCAGCTCATGTGTTCGTTGTTGAAGAGATCAAAGACAAAAAGTCGTGGTATTATAATATCAAGTGTTTCCCCCAAAGTCAGAATTACCCGCCTGGGGCATCTTTGAAAGATAAGAAGACTTTGAGAAGATTAGCCAACAACTTCTACCTGAATGGTGATGTATTGTACAAGAGAAACTTCGATTTGGTTTAACTCAGGTGTGTGGGTACACAAGAAGCAGACATATTGATGACTAAAGTCCATGAAGGATCCTTTGGTACTCATTCCAATGGACATGCAATGGCAAAGAAGATGTTACGAGCAGGTTACTATTGGCTGACAATAGAATCTGACTATTGCAATTTTGTGAAGAAATGCCATAAGTGTCAAATATATGCAGATAAAATTCATGTTCCTCCGACACTGTTGAACGTCATTTCCTCCCCGTGGCCTTTCTCCATATGGGGAATTGATATGATTGGCATGATTGAGCCCAAAGCTTCAAATGGACATCGTTTCATTTTGGTGGCTATTGACTACTTCACAAAATGGGTTGAAGCGGCATCGTATGCAAATGTAACCAAGAAAGTTGTTGTGAGTTTTATCAAGAATCAGATTATATGTCGTTATGGTGTGCCAAGCAAGATCATTACTGATAATGGATCGAACTTGAATAACAATATGATGGAAGCTCTTCGCAAAAACTTCAAGATTGCACATCATAATTCTTCTCCCTACGGACCTAAGATGAATGGGGCTGTTGAAGCTGCAAATAAGAACATCAAAAGGATTATTCAAAAGATAGTTGTAACATACAAGGATTGGCATGGGATTCTCCCATTTGCTTTGCACGGGTGTCGTACATCCATCCGCACTTGAACAGAGGCAACCCCTTTCTCTCTTGTATATAAGCTATACTCCCCGTAGAGGTTGAGATCCCATTATTGCATGTGCTGATGGAAGCCAAGCTGACTAAGTGATCGCGACTTTATGAGTCGAATTTGGGGTACAAACTGCAAGTGCACAGTTCTATCGCGTAGTTTTAAAAGATATCGATCCCACAGGGACTTATGAATCGATATACCGTTATCTAAGGTTACTTCGTAAAGCTAAGGTGAATAATGGTTGATTGTTTGGGGGCGAAGCTAAAAACTAAACTAAGATCTAGATTAAATATTAATAAAGCGGATATCGGTATGTAGTTCGTCGTAATTAGGGAATCAATTCTTTGTCGGTTTCTTGGTTTTAAAATAAATCGTTTCAGTTAACTTTATTGATTAAAGGTTTTATCTCAAACTCTCGCTCTGTTGAATAAACCATGATTTTATGTTAATGTAGCTGTCACTTATAATTAAGTCAAAAACCATTTTTTGAAAGCAATAAAGTTGCAGAAACTCTTTTTAAGAAAACACTGACCGTTTTAAACACCCTTATCTCAAACTCTCGCTCTGTTGACTTAGGTTATACAATTAAACCCGAATGCTTAACTCTCGTCCTCACATTCAATCTTAAAAATACTTTTTGGAAAAGGTCAGAATTTAATTAACTCTAAAACTTGCTCTCGCCCTGATCTAGAATTAATGCCTAATTTACACTGTCTAGTTAAAACCTCAAACTCTCGCTCTATTGATTTTAACTTCTTTATGTCTTTTACTTTTGTAAAAAAAAATCTTATTATTAAACCTGTAAATTGAGACCGTAAAAAGATTGATTTTAATTTTAAATTTAATTAGACCGACTTAGTCTTGATCCCTTATTCCGCTTACTTTACATACCGATATCTAGGCGAATTAGCCAGACATGCTAAACAAACAAAAATATATATCATGCATAAACAGACTCATCCCAGGCAGATAATATAAATAAGTAATAAAACAAAGCATTAAATAATAATTAAAGAACCTGAATGTGTTAAACAATAGTCTTGAACACTCCACCACAAGCCGGTAGGATTTGTTCTTGGATTCTTCAATTAAACAACAAATTAAAACGAAGGAAATAAAAACTAGATTCTAACGTAAGGTTAGATCCGGTAAAAGTTGCACAATAGTTTCCGGTGTAGAAACTATTGTGCGAAAAGAATTAATTAAATGCTAAAAAGGAAAGTATAAATTGCAAGGGAAATAGTGTAGAACTTGTAAAAAATAAATAAAGAAACAATACTGAAATTGCTGGAAAAGAAAATAAGCAAAAGCGAAAAGCGGCAAAGGAAAAAATTGGAAAAGCTTTCGGAACCCCCTTAGGTTTTCCAAAGTGGCTATTTATATTGGTGTCATTAAGTAACTGTCTGCTGCCAAAAGGTCTTCAACGTAGCTAATTGCATGGCGTGGATATAGGGCCCAACATTCCTCAACGTCTCTTCAAGTCTCTGAGGCGTTACTTGCGCCCAAAAAGTAGGGGAATGGTGTGACGTTCGTCATACCATGTGTGACGTTCGTCACAAGGCTGTTTTGCGTGACGCTCGTCACGCCCTCTGTGACGTCCGTCA
Source organism: Lathyrus oleraceus (assembly GCF_024323335.1). NCBI lineage: Eukaryota > Viridiplantae > Streptophyta > Magnoliopsida > Fabales > Fabaceae > Lathyrus > Lathyrus oleraceus. The sequence continues at coordinate 193,297,693 of NC_066583.1, forward strand.
CAGGCACAGCATTTGTGTCTTGCGCTTTGGGCTGGGCTTTGGCATTTGGTTCTTTTTCTCTCCTTTTTGCACCTCCTTTTCTTCCATTTTTACTAGTGCTTCAAAATAAACCACCTGAGACAAATAGGAAGAAAATACCGCGTAATATCTTATAAAATGAAGTGAACTGAAATAAATAATAATAAAATTTAATTGAATTAAGTCCAAAAATATGATATAATTTCGTGTTATCAAACTCCCCCATACTTAGATCTTTGCTTGTCCTCAAGCAAAATTCAGTATAGAACTCGTTTAAAAAATTTAGCCAGATGAAATTTCAAAACACACATCAATTCGTAATAGGTTGCAAGTGGATTTTGTTTAGAAGCAACTTGAGTTAAATCTTGATATCAACAACCACCGTCACAACCTAGATAACCCCACCTTATGCAAATCAGTTCAAGTACACTATGATAGCTATCCTAGTTCCTTTACTCTTATTTCACCCGTTTTCATTCTAGCGAAATCACATTAAGCCCTTTATCTTTTCGCGCACATAGTGGAGTAACCGGTTAGTGATTATGATTCCCTTTTAGCTGGAAGTTCTGGTACATAAGTCGGATAACTTCGTTATTTAGTCCATTGCAAATTGCGGGGGATCGAACCGTAATCCGCCCTACCAAGTTCAGTACCAGATACCTGCTGAACCAACTCATAATGGATCTTTCATATTATGCTTTTGTATGATCTGCAACCTTTAGATTAAATGATCTGGTAAGGATCACCTAACTTAATTAGTGCATTTCCTGATATATATATATATATATATATATATATATATATATATATATATATATATATATATATATATATATATATATATATATATATATATTATATATATATATATATATATATATATATATATATATATATATATATATATTTTTTAATACTTTGGGAATCATCCACTTATATTCATCGGCTCTCCACGTAGTTTGCTATTAAGATGGTGCTGACTTCTCGTATAAACTACTTGGGGTTACTATAAAACTAAAAGTTCAAGGAATTGGTATAATAGGTACTTATCCTGATCTAACGTGTTGGGTTCGTTTAGAGTGTTTGGCGGTAGTAGTCTTTGTCTTGATTCGACTCAAGATCGATAAGATGAGCAACCTTTATACTTACTGGGTGTTGAGTTTTTGTTGTGTGGCTCATGAAAGTTTGAGGGAATAGATAATAGAAATTTATTCACACTCGGGACTTAACTTAAAATAATAGATTTTTTTTTTTTTTAATAATTAATAAAACAAAACAATGGAGGGAAAGGTACATACTTGAAATATGAAAATAGAAAGAACATGGTTTCCCCCCCATACTTAAACTAAACATTGTCCCCAATGTTTTAAGGAAATCAAATACAATATGGAAAGGAAAGAGAAACTACAACTAAGGTTGTCTTCCGCCTCTGGTTCTTGGACCTGGTGATCCCTGACGTAAGTCTAAGTTGTCGAACCTGCTAAACAACTCAGTAAACCGCTGGTCGGTTATGGCATTCCTAGCATCCTGTTGTTGTTGCATTTGATGCATTATCTGCATCATCTCGACATTCTATGCCTGCATACCCTCAATAGCATCTATGATGTCGTCGTTGGTTGCAGGCCTTCTTCGTCGACGACGTTGGGAGGATGGGCCAGTTGCATTGCCGGAAGGGTTGAGCGGGACTGACTGTTGTGTAGGCGGATGATCACCTTGCTCCATTGCTTCAAACTCGTCTGTGTGCGGGTTTGTTTGTGAAGGCTCGGTGGCTTCGGGAGCGTTTAGATCATAGAGGTGGCGGTCGGGGTTTGTGACATCAGTTAGGGCGATATTTGGTAGAACAACGCTTGGGACTGCCTGGTTGTTCACCATAAGATAATATCCTCCGCCTACTCTGTTCTTAATCAGGCGGCTGGATCGACAGTAGCTGATATCCATAGATAGGGGAGGTAGAGATTCTAAAGTTTGGAGTTTATCCCCTAGGTTTAGGCCAAGTGCTATGGTGGTGATTAATCCACCAATTATAAAAGGTTGTCGGCCTCTAGCACATAAGGTGCGGATATGATGAAATAGAAAGGAGGCGGCGTTTACCTGAGTATCTGGTTCGAAGACGCACTGGAGGAAGAATAGCTCCTTTGAGTTGACCTTGCTGTTGTTTGGTCTTCCAAAAACTGTGTTTTGCAAGATGCGGATAAAGTACCGGATAGTGGGGTTATGTATATGGGAGAGAAGGAGCTCTTCCCAGTTGTAGGTATCTATACCGGAAATTTTCTTAAAAAGGCTGAAAACGTCAACTGTGTTCCAGTTTGAGTTTGGAGGGATTCTGGGGTGTAGCAGACCTTCTATGGGGAATTGTAGCATGGTACTCAATTGGTTTTGGGTTAAGGAATACTCGGTGTTAAACATACGGAAGGTTGCGGTACCGGTTAAAAATTCGTCTTCACCGGCGGGAGTGGTGTAGTCGTATGAACTTAAGAATTCTAAGGTTAGGGATGGGTAGGTGGGTTGATTATGAGTGCAAAGGAAGGTTAAGTTGGCTTGACGGAGCATCCATTCGATACCTTGGAGTAATCCTAATTGTTGTAAACAAGTTAAATCGGGGTACCTGGTGGAAACGACGCCTCGCTGTTGGAAATGCTCGAATTGCTCCCTTTGATAATTTTCATCTTCGGATCGGAAGATGATATTTCTGAAATTCTAATTTCCCGCCATTGTGATGAATGAATTTTGAAGGGGTGATTTAGAAAGAAAAGAAATGTATTTGGTAGGAGAGAATGGTTTGTGGTGAATGAAGGAAGGTTTGGAGGGGTATTTATAGGAGAAGAATTTGGAAGTTGGAAAGAAAAAGTGGTTGAAAAGTAATTAAGTGTGGTTGAATGGAAATTAATGGGGAAGGTAGAAAGTAAAAAGGTGTAACGTTCGTCTCCAACGGCTCGTTAACGTTCACTAGTCTGAAGGGTGTTACGCTCGTCACAGGGGTGTGACGTTCGTAACAGGAACTTGGCGTGCCGTCCGTTATGGATTGTGTGACGCTCGTCACACATTCCTTTTTGGCAAGGCTTCAGTAGCGTTTCACAGAATCACTTTGGTAAAGGATTTTATTTTTGTTATTTATTTTGTTTTGTTTTGCTTATGATTGGTTTATTCTGCAATTTAATTTATCGTGCACGCTTATTCTACTTTGTATAATAATAAGTCATAGGTAGCAACAGTAGAGCATAACAGCTATTGCATAATAAAATTAAATAAACAGCTTCAATAAAATGATCATAATGTAATACAGGAAAGGAAAACAATGAAATGAAAGAGAAATAAATGTGAACATGAATTCAAATAACATTAATGAATAATCTAACTTAAAACTAAATAACTTAGAAAAATAACTAAATTCTATCCCTCTGCACGATCTCTGGCCGGAGGAGCAAAAGAGTTAACACGATGTAGCAACTCGTGAACCTGATCTGTCATACTGCTCATGTATCCTAGAACTTCGTGTCTCATGTTAGTAAATTCTCCTCTGAGGGCATCTTGTTCTGACATCAAAGCTTCAATGGCGGTGTTATAATCAGTTCCGGGCATATGATGCCGGAGGTCGGATATGGCTGATTCTTCGGTCTGAACAGGCTGAGGAGGAGGGTCAATATCATAATAGCCGGATGGTGTCTGAGGGTCAGATTCAGCATGAGGGATCTGGTCATCATAAGTCTCATAGTCATCACAAATCTCATAGTCCTGGATGGATTCAGTGGATCTAGCAGGAGTAGGAGTTTCGTTCAGGTTGTAGAGCCAGTTACTGCGGTTATGAATGCTAGTCCTAGGATCGGGCATGGTGAATAGGCAAAGAACCTGGTTATCAATAATAAGCTCAAACTCGTCAGACCCTAGGTTTGCTATAAACATAGTGTTGAAAAGGAAGGGTATACTCATAGTAGTAATGCCACAAAAAGGGCTTAGGTCAAGCATAGGCTGACGTAATCCAATAGCATTACCTATCATAGTTATCAAACCGCCTATTCTAATGGGTGCTCGCTCATCCTGGATAAGGTGGTCCAAATTAGCTAACATAAAAGTGGCACCGTTTACTGGACGGTTCTGGGAAGCACAAAATATGATGAAGAGTTCATCACGTGAAACTGAAGTACTATTTGGCTTCTTCCCAAATAAAGTGTGGGTCAGGATCTTATGGAAATAGCGAAAGGCCGGGTTGTGTATGTTTCCAGAGAGAAACTCATGTTCTTCGGGCTCATCATTTCCAGTCAGCTTACCCCAAAAGTGTTCAAGTTCTCTATGTTCAAAAAGTTCTTCCTGGCTTACTGTGAATGTGTCAAAGGAGGTAGGAAAACCCAAAAGATTGGTAAAGTCTCTAATATTAAATTGGTACTCCATATTGAACATTCTGAACTGGATAAAACCTCTGCTAATTCCTTTTCCATGGCTGGGTAGATAGATTAATGAGCTAAGGAATTCTAATGTGAGTCTCCGGTAGGTGGTGAAATGTCTCAGGATAGGGGATGTCTCCCATCCTATCTGGTTCAGCAAATACAGGACACTTTGTCTAAGTCCAAGGGCAGTCATAGCCCAATCATCAGCATATAAACTAGGTAGCATCTCTCTAGTGGCTAGTTCTTCAAACTTTTGTTTCTGAGCCATTCCTCTGAATTTGATACCCATACGATCAAAATGTCCCATCTGGTTAGTGTTAGCTAGAGAAAAGAAAACATGAGTTTTAGTCAGGATTTGGCCAAATGCCGAAAGAAGAAAAAAATTATTATTATATTTTTTTTTTCTTTTGAATTAAAATAAATCAGGAATGAATACTAAACAGAAATTAAAAGAATAATTGAGAAAAAAAATAGGAAAATGATAATAATAGAATAAGAAAATAATAAAATAATTGTGGGTTGTCTCCCACTAAGCGCTTTGTTTAAATGTCGCAAGCTCGACAAAGAAACTGTTAAGTATAATCTATAGGTCCTGGGGGCATTTCGTCTAAGTGTAGGATTTGCGAATCTCCATTGGTTTCCGCATAATGATAGTGTTTTAGACGTTGCCCGTTTACGGTAAACGGTTCTGTGGATTTGCCTTTAATTTCTATTGCTCCACTGGGAAAGATGTTAGTGATATGAAAAGGTCCTGACCATCTGGATCGTAGTTTTCCCGGGAATAACTTTAGTCTAGAGTTAAATAAAAGGACTGTGTCGCCTTGCTTGAAGATTTTCCTTGATATACGCTTCTCATGCCATTGTTTTGTTCTTTCTTTATAGATTTTGGCATTTTCATAGGCGTCTCTTCTGAGTTCTTCTAATTCGTTTATGTCAAGGATTCTCTTTTCACCGGCGGCTTTATAGTTTAGATTCAGATTTCTAATAGCCCAATAGGCTTTATGTTCTAATTCTACCGGGAGGTGACAGGATTTTCCATAAATGAGCTTAAATGGGGTCGTCCCTATGGGGGTTTTATAAGCAGTTCGGTATGCCCACAAAGCTTCTGGTAATTTCAATGACCAATCTTTCCTTGAAGTGGCGACCGTTTTTTCTAGTATTTGCTTGATTTCTCTGTTAGATACTTCCACTTGTCCACTGGTCTGAGGGTGGTAAGGTGTCGCTATCCTATGTCTCACTCCGTATTTAAATAATAATTTTTCGAGTACCTTGGATATAAAGTGCGATCCACCATCACTGACTACTATTCTTGGGATGCCAAATCTCGGAAATATTATATTCTTAAAGAGTCTAGTTACTACTCGGGTGTCGTTTGTTGGGGAGGCTACAGCTTCGATCCATTTTGATACGTAGTCAACTGCCACGAGTATGTATTTGTTACCGAAAGAGGATGGAAAAGGTCCCATGAAGTCTATTCCCCACACGTCGAAGATCTCTACTTCCAAAATACCTTTTTGTGGCATCTCGTCACGTCTAGATATGTTTCCCGTGCGTTGACATCTGTCACATTCCTTAATAGCCGCATGTACGTCCTTCCATATAGTTGGCCAATAAAAGCCGGCTTGTAGGATTTTAGAGCAGGTCTTGGATGTACTTGTGTGTCCACCATAAGGAGCGGAGTGGCAGTGTTGGATTATATTTTCTACCTCTTCTTCGGGTATACATCGACGGAAAATACCATCGGGGCCTCTTTTGAAAAGTAAGGGATCATCCCAGTAATAGTGTTTTATGTCGTAGAAGAATCGTTTCTTCTGCTGGTAAGATAAAGTAGGTGGAACTATTCCGGCAGCTAAATAATTTACGAGATCAGCGTACCGTGGTGTGACAGATATAGCTAAGGTGGTTTCTACTTGCATGTCGGAGTTGTTCTCTTCCAAAGTAGCTATAAGTTTGTCATACGAGAAATCATCATTAATTGATGTTCTTTCCGGTTCAAGGTTCTCAAGTCTAGAGAGGTGGTCTGCTACTACGTTTTCAGTTCCTTTCTTGTCCTTGATTTCTAAGTCGAATTCTTGTAGCAACAAGATCCATCTTAGGAGTCTAGGTTTAGCATCCTTTTTTGTTAAAAGGTACTTGATAGCAGCGTGATCAGTGTAAACTATTATTTTAGCTCCGACCAAGTAAGAACGAAATTTATCTAGCGCAAATACCACTGCTGGGAGTTCTTTCTCGGTAGTGGCGTAATTCATTTGCGCTTCATCCAGGGTTCTGCTTGCGTAATATATAACGTGAAGCTTTTTATCCTTTCGTTGTCCTAAAACAGCACCTACAGCATAATCGCTGGCATCGCACATTATTTCGAATGGTTCATTCCAGTCTGGTGTCTGCATTATGGGTGCGGAGATCAATGCTTGCTTAAGCGTTTGAAATGCTTTTAAACAGTTATCGTCGAATATGAATTCAGCATCTTTCATCAATAGTTCGGTTAAAGGTTTAGTTATCTTAGAGAAGTCTTTGATGAATCGTCGATAAAAACCGGCGTGTCCTAAAAAGCTTCGTACTTCTCTCACGGTTCTTGGGGGTTGAAGATTTTCGATTACCTCTATTTTGGCTTTGTCTACTTCAATTCCTCTGTTCGAGATGATGTGTCCTAAAACAATTCCTTCTTGTACCATAAAGTGGCACTTTTCCCAGTTAAGTACTAAGTTTACTTTTACACATCGCTCAAGAACTCTTTCCAGGTTTTCAAGGCATTCTTCGAAACTTTGTCCGTATACGGAAAAGTCATCCATAAATACTTCCATGATGTTTTCGAGAAAGTCGGCGAAAATTGCCATCATGCATCTTTGAAAGGTTGCAGGAGCATTACACAGACCAAACGGCATTCGTCTATAAGCGAAGGTACCAAAAGGGCACGTGAACGTTGTCTTTTCTTGGTCATCAGGGTGAATTGGTATTTGAAAGAAGCCTGAATAACCGTCTAGATAACAGAAATGTGAATGTTTTGCTAATCGTTCTAACATTTGGTCAATGAATGGTAAAGGGAAATGATCTTTTCGGGTTGCTTTGTTTAGTTTCCTATAATCAATGCACATTCTCCATCCTGATTCGATTCGTTTAGTTATAGTTTCCCCTTTTTCGTTTTCAATAACGGTTATGCCTCCTTTCTTTGGTACAACGTGCACAGGACTAACCCATTTGCTATCAGATATAGGATATATAATACCTGCTTCCAATAACTTGGTTATTTCCTTCTTTACTACCTCACTCAGGATCGGATTTAGTCTTCTCTGGTGTTCCCTAGAGGTTTTACAGTCTTCTTCTAACATGATGCGGTGCATACAAATAGAAGGACTTATTCCTTTAAGATCGGTGATATGGTACCCTAGTGCGGTTGGATACTTCCTTAAGATATGTAGGAGTTTTTCTGTTTCGAGTCTTCCTAGGTCTGCATTAACTATCACAGGTCGTTCAAGTTCTAAGTCTAGGAATTCATATCTCAGATTTTTGGGAAGTGTTTTCAGGTCAGGGGTTGGTTTGTTAAGACATTGCGTAGGGTCTGGTGTTATTGCTAAACATTGGTTAGATCTGTCTTCTACAAGGCAGTCAGATGATTTGTCTTCTTCTAACTCTGCTTCTTTTATGCATTCATCGATGATATCCATGAAGTAACATGTATCTTCTATTGCAGGTGCTTTCAAAAATTGGGAAAAAATGAATTCAATTTTCTCTTCACCTACTTCGAAGGTGAGTCGTCCTCGTTTTACGTCTATGATTGCACCGGCAGTTGCTAAGAATGGTCTTCCCAGTATAATGGGTGTAATATCATCTTCTCTAATGTCCATAATTGTAAAATCAGTGGGAATGTAGAATTGACCTATGCGTACGGGAACGTTTTCAAGGATTCCTACAGGATATTTGATGGAACGATCTGCTAGTTGCACAGACATTTTGGTTGGTCTTAATTCTCCCATTTCCAGTTTCTTACATATGGATAAAGGCATAACGCTAATTCCGGCTCCTAAATCGCATAAGGCTTTGTCGATGACAAATTTTCCTATGTGACAGGGTATAGAGAAACTACCTGGATCCTTGAGTTTAGGGGGCATGTTTTGGATTATAGCGCTACATTCGGCAGGGAGTGTAACGGTTTCGCTATCCTCAAGTTTCCTCTTATTAGAAAGAATTTCTTTTAAGAATTTAGCATATGAGGGCATCTGCGTAATAGCTTCGGTGAACGGAATTGTAACGTTTAATTGTTTAAGGAGATCAACAAATTTTCTAAATTGGCCCGCATCTTTGGTTTTAACAAGCCTTTGAGGGTAAGGTATAGGTGGTTTGTAAGGTGGTGGAGGTACATAAGGTTCCTTCTTTTCTAGGGTTTCCTTATTACTCTCTTCCTTTTCCTTAGGTTCACTTTCCTCAGTTGATTTCTTAGGGTTTTGGTTTTCTATCCTTGGATCAGACGGTCCTTCCACTTCCGTTCCACTTCTTAATATAATTGCATGAGCGTGGCTTCTCGGGTTAGGTTGGGGCTGTCCAGGGAATGTACCAGTTGGGGCAGCAGTAGGTGCTTGTTGTTGGGCTACTTGTGATATTTGTGTTTCCAGCATTTTGTTATGGGTAGCCAAGGCATCTACTTTGCTTGCTAGTTGTTTAAGTTGTTCGCCAGTGTGTACATTCTGGTTTAAGAAATCTTTATTGGTTTGTTGTTGGGAAGCTATAAAGTTTTCCATCATGATTTCCAAGTTGGATTTCCTAGGGGCGTTATTGTTAGGCATGGATGGGTTCGGTTTCTGATATCCCGGGGGTATAGCTGGGGCTTGATTTGGAGACTGTCCAGGTGCGTACAAAGCGTTATTACTCTTATATGAAAAGTTTGGATGGTTCTTCCAATTTGAGTTATAGGTGTTCGCATAGGGGCTTCCTTGAGCATAGTTTACTTGCTCTGCTTGGATTCCTGTCAAGAGTTGACAGTCCGTAGGAGTGTGGCCTTGGATTCCACAGACCTCGCAATTCTGAGTTATAGCAACCACGGCGGCTGGAGGTGATACGTTTAAACTTTCAATTTTCTGGACCAAAGCATCCACTTTTGCGTTAACGTGATCAAGGTTACTTATCTCGTACATGCCAGTTTTCGTTTGAGGTTTTTCCACTGTTGTTCGTTCGGTTCCCCACTGATAGTGGTTTTGGGCCATGCTCTCGATAAGCTGGTAAGCATCAGCATAAGGTTTGTTCATTAATGCACCACCTGCAGCGGCGTCTATTGTTAACCCTGTGTTGTATAAGAGACCATTATAAAATGTGTGAATTACTAACCAGTCTTCCAAACCATGGTGTGGGCAAAGTCTCATCATGTCTTTGTATCTTTCCCATGCTTCGAAAAGAGACTCATTGTCTTTCTGTTTAAATCTGTTTATCTGGGCTCTTAACATAGCTGTTTTGCTTGGCGGAAAGTATCGGGCAAGAAAAACTTTCTTCAACTCGTTCCATGTGGTGACTGAGTTGGAAGGGAGAGATTGAAGCCATCTTCTAGCGCTATCTCTTAATGAGAAAGGAAAAAGACGAAGTCGAATTGCCTCTGAAGTGACACCATTAGCTTTAACAGTATCCGCGTATTGGACAAATACGGATAAATGAAGGTTTGGATCCTCGGTAGGATTTCCAGAGAATTGGTTCTGTTGCACCGCCTGCAACAGCGAAGGTTTAAGTTCGAAGTTGTTTGCTTCGATTGCGGGCGGAGCAATACTTGAATGCGGCTCATCTTGCGATGGAGCGGCGTAATCTCTAAGAGCACGAGCTGGTTCTGCCATCTCGGTTATCGAAGGAAAAAGGTTTTTGAAATCAGGAAGTTCTATAGGAGGGAGATTGTTTGCAGCACGATATTCCCGAATTCGTCGTAAGACTCGGAGATATAGTTTGATATCGTTGATTCGTAAATAGAGCGGTTCGCCTTGTGAGCGAGTGCGTGGCATACAAATCAACGAAAGAAAGAATAGAAGAAAAAGAAACCTTAGTCTCTACAGCGTAACGGAAGAGTTACGATATCGATTAAATAAAAGTCCCCGGCAACGGCGCCAAAAACTTGATCGCGACTTTATGAGTCGAATTTGGGGTACAAACTGCAAGTGCACAGTTCTATCGCGTAGTTTTAAAAGATATCGATCCCACAGGGACTTATGAATCGATATACCGTTATCTAAGGTTACTTCGTAAAGCTAAGGTGAATAATGGTTGATTGTTTGGGGGCGAAGCTAAAAACTAAACTAAGATCTAGATTAAATATTAATAAAGCGGATATCGGTATGTAGTTCGTCGTAATTAGGGAATCAATTCTTTGTCGGTTTCTTGGTTTTAAAATAAATCGTTTCAGTTAACTTTATTGATTAAAGGTTTTATCTCAAACTCTCGCTCTGTTGAATAAACCATGATTTTATGTTAATGTAGCTGTCACTTATAATTAAGTCAAAAACCATTTTTTGAAAGCAATAAAGTTGCAGAAACTCTTTTTAAGAAAACACTGACCGTTTTAAACACCCTTATCTCAAACTCTCGCTCTGTTGACTTAGGTTATACAATTAAACCCGAATGCTTAACTCTCGTCCTCACATTCAATCTTTAAAAATACTTTTTGGAAAAGGTCAGAATTTAATTAACTCTAAAACTTGCTCTCGCCCTGATCTAGAATTAATGCCTAATTTACACTGTCTAGTTAAAACCTCAAACTCTCGCTCTATTGATTTTAACTTCTTTATGTCTTTTACTTTTGTAAAAAAAAATCTTATTATTAAACCTGTAAATTGAGACCGTAAAAAGATTGATTTTAATTTTAAATTTAATTAGACCGACTTAGTCTTGATCCCTTATTCCGCTTACTTTACATACCGATATCTAGGCGAATTAGCCAGACATGCTAAACAAACAAAAATATATATCATGCATAAACAGACTCATCCCAGGCAGATAATATAAATAAGTAATAAAACAAAGCATTAAATAATAATTAAAGAACCTGAATGCGTTAAACAATAGTCTTGAACACTCCACCACAAGCCGGTAGGATTTGTTCTTGGATTCTTCAATTAAACAACAAATTAAAACGAAGGAAATAAAAACTAGATTCTAACGTAAGGTTAGATCCGGTAAAAGTTGCACAATAGTTTCCGGTGTAGAAACTATTGTGCGAAAAGAATTAATTAAATGCTAAAAAGGAAAGTATAAATTGCAAGGGAAATAGTGTAGAACTTGTAAAAAATAAATAAAGAAACAATACTGAAATTGCTGGAAAAGAAAATAAGCAAAAGCGAAAAGCGGCAAAGGAAAAAATTGGAAAAGCTTTCGGAACCCCCTTAGGTTTTCCAAAGTGGCTATTTATATTGGTGTCATTAAGTAACTGTCTGCTGCCAAAAGGTCTTCAACGTAGCTAATTGCATGGCGTGGATATAGGGCCCAACATTCCTCAACGTCTCTTCAAGTCTCTGAGGCGTTACTTGCGCCCAAAAAGTAGGGGAATGGTGTGACGTTCGTCACACCATGTGTGACGTTCGTCACAAGGCTGTTTTGCGTGACGCTCGTCACGCCCTCTGTGACGTCCGTCACAGGCACAGCATTTGTGTCTTGCGCTTTGGGCTGGGCTTTGGCATTTGGTTCTTTTTCTCTCCTTTTTGCACCTCCTTTTCTTCCATTTTTACTAGTGCTTCAAAATAAACCACCTGAGACAAATAGGAAGAAAATACCGCGTAATATCTTCTAAAATGAAGTGAACTGAAATAAATAATAATAAAATTTAATTGAATTAAGTCCAAAAATATGATATAATTTCGTGTTATCACTAAGGCTGAATGGTATCAAACCAGGTATGACCAGTTAAATTTGATTGAAGAGAAAAGATTGACTGCCATGTGTCATGGTCAGTTATATCAGTAGAGAATGAAGAAAGCTTTTGATAAGAAGGTCAGACCTCGCATGTTTAGAGAAGGTGACCTTGTGCTCAAGAAGATTATATCTTTCAAACCAGATTCTAGGGGCAAATGCACTCCTAATTATGAAGGCATGTATGTTGTTAAGAGAGCCTTTTTGGGTGGTGCTTTGATTCTTGCAACTATGGATGGTGAAGAGTTCATGCGTCCTGTGAACGTCGATGCAGTCAAGAAATACTTCGCCTAAAAAGAAAAGAACATCTTGCTATATTGAAAACCCGAAAGGGCGACTTAGGCAAAAAAGAGCGTCTCGGTGGATTGAAAACCCGAAAGGGCGGTCCAGGAAAAAATTAGAGACATAAAACAGAAAAGATTATCCCGATAAATTGAGTACCCCACCTTGGGGAAATTTATGCAAAAATTAGGGATTATGGCAAGTAACTGCATCCTGCTGATCTTCAGATTTGAAGACGTTCTTGGGCACAACGGTCAATTTTGATTTATCATCCCCAGTAGCGGCCAAGAGCACAGTGGATATCAAGGGTTGGTAGAAGGATTAGTAATCATTGTATTCAATGTAACCCTTTTTCCATGTAAATTACCATTTTCAACTTTGTAAAAATCTATGGAGTCTTGTCATTTACAGACTACCATTATATTAAATAAAGTTGAGATTTTATCAAATTGTTTCTACTCTTATTTAATTCAGCCAAATAGTTTTAAATTTTGTTATGATCATTTTGAAAATTAAAATTTTAATCAAAATCATATTTTCTTAAACATATAAAAGCATTAATTTTAAGCAATCGATTTCATTAAAAAGGAATATCAACAGTGGCTCGAAAACAGTAAGCCCTAAGTGTGGAACATCATTGGTTCTCCCCAAGCAATAGGCGTGATTTCTCTCTCATCCACGGCAGCAGTGTTCAGCACCCAATGTTTGCTGATTTCTCTAGGTAGTTAACTCTCTGTTGTCCCCAGCCTTGTTGGTGTCTATTCCCCAACCGAGTTTATATTTGTTCTCCAACGGAGTATGGACATTTCGTTGCAGCAGTTTGCACGATTCCGTCAGGACTTTGGTTTCCTCACCAGTCGCCATCAGATTCACTCCCAGTCAGAGTTTCCTCCTGGTTTCTGAGCAGCTATCTGCGTTTGTTCCCCTGCAGGGTTGTCTCCCATTTGACGTGGTGTTGACCTAAAATTCCCCGCAGAGTTGGTAGCAGTTTCCCCAGCAGATCTCCTCTTCACTTCCCTATCTAGGATTGAGCCTTTGGGATGTTGATATTTCTTCTCCAGCAGTTGTTTCCCTATTTTGAGGATTGGCCGAAATTGTATCGATGATTGAAATTTGCGACCTCCTTGTATCCTCTGAGATCATTTTGTTATCATAATCATCATATACACATATACATATACATATACACTCATATAATTTCATTATTGCATCATTGCACCTGTTGACTCATTCTTGTGATTCTTATTCTCTGTTATGGTGTTACTTTATCCCCATACAGAGTGTTAGCCCCATAAGCAAGAAAGACTTTAACCTTTCTCCTTTCCCCACTGAGTTATGTTCTTGTGGATGATTGTTATTTTAGCTTCCTCCCTAGTTGATTATCTGGAAGGAACCATTCCCCTTGAGTTATATCCTCATCGGGTTGATTCTTGATTGACCATTTCTTTCTAGATCTTATCTAGATAGATGCTTCTAGTCCCTTGAGAGTTTATTACTCAGTAACTGGTAGTATCCTTCTTAGTTTGAAGTTTGTTACTTTTTGTCCAATACCCAGCAAAAGTAACCTTTCTCTCCCCAGCAAATTCGTTTTCACGTTTCCCCAGGAAAGTATATCCTTGATATGTTCATCCTAACCGGTGACGAATATTTTCTTCCCCTGCTTTGAGTTTATCCTTGATATGTTCATCCTAACTGATGACGGATATTCTCATATTTGGTATTCTACCCAGTAAAAAGGTAGTTGTAATCCCTATTTTGTTTCCCAGAGAGTTAATCCTTGATATGTTCATCCTAACCGATGACGGGTTTCCTTCTCTTTGCGGTCTTCTGCCCAGTAACCGGTAGTTGTAAATCCTGCTTTTCTCCCCTTGCATAGTTTATCCTTGATATGTTCACTTTAACTGGTGACGGATATCCTCTTTGCGGTCTTTTATCCAGTAACTGATAGATGTAATCCCTATTCTTCCCATCGGAGTGTATCCTTGATATATTCATCTTAACCGGTGATGGGTATTCTCTTTGATGGTATTCTATCTAGCATTCGATAGATGTAATTCCTACTTTTTGTTTAGGTGGTTTATCCTTGATATGTTCATCTTAACCGATGACGGCTATCCTCCTTAAAATTCCCAGGCAAGTCTATCTTTGATATGTTCATCTTAATCGGTGACAAATTTTCTTTCCTTTGAGTCTATCCTTGATATGTTCACTCTAATCGGTGACAAATATTCTCTCCTTTTGGTCTTCTGCCCAGTATCCGGTAGTCATAAATCCTATTTTCAGATTTTTCCCGGCAAGTATATTCGTACCCAGTAACCGGTAATGAATTCACCTACCGACGGCCCTTAGTGAGTCATCCTTGATATGTTTACCCTAACCGGTAATATATGTCCTCTCTGTAAGATTTCATTATCTCTTTACCCAGTAGCAGGTAGTTGATAATATATTTATGATCCTCTTGTGTTGAAGTTTATTTCTTCCCCAGTTGAGTTGAGTGTTTATTTCCTTAGTGAAGTCGCTTTTCCTGCATGGTTCGAGTATTTCAGTTTTATCATGATCTACCTGTTCCCCTGCAGACGTTCCTTTTGTTTCCTGGCTGAGTCTTTCCATTTTTCATGGAATTCCTCTAGTCCCCCAGCAGTGTTAAGTCGTAGCCTAGCCTATGCATAACCTTTTATCCCCCCAAAGTCTCTACCACCCCGGTGAGTTTTTCCTTACGGAATGCATTACACTCCTGCAGACTTTCGGTCTCTCTGATTTCTTTTCCTTTGTGGCAATATTTCCCCACAGAGATTTATTTTTACATTCATATCATATGCATCATGAGGTCTCTTAGGGACCAAAATTTGTTTCTATATGTTGTTATTTAAGCCCATTCTACTAAGTCGATACGAAGATTTTAACCTTCTCCTCCTCAGTTAGAATGTCCTTAAATAGGGGCAGCTATAAGACCCCAATTTTGACCCTAAGATCTATCATGCTATCTCATCATATGCATTGGGATCATACCTTGGCATCCTCCTTACCCCTTACTCATTGGGTTTGTTTTGGGAGAGGTCACCAAGTACCACGTGATTGTATCATACTTGTTATTTTATCATTTACTAACCAAAATACCAAAAATATGTCTTTGCACTTGTCTACTTCTTTTGTAGGTAGGGCACTTGATCACCTTTGATCTATCAAGTTCACATTTAGGGTTTAAGACCCTCATTGCTAAGAGCTCAACCAAGGAATGCTCCACAATGTCTCTAGGCATCATATATGAGTCCCCGTGATCTTTACATGTTATTTTGATCAAGATTTCTTCAAGAGTTTGGAATTGGTTTGCCTTAGAAACCCTAGTTCATTTGGGTATCTTCTGTAACTTCTTCAACAAGCTTCTTCACCAACTGATCAAATATTTCAAAGGGCATCTCAAATTTCATCATCTTATGCATATATGATCTCCCATGAGTCCAAAAAGTCAAGAGAATTTCAATTTTGCAAGGTGGTTGACGGTGGTTGACCCGAGGAATTCATTTGATCAAAACTAGGGTCCCCTAGACCCTATCTCCTAACATTTTTATCATATGAAAATGATTCCAAGAGAAAAGTTACTCTAAATGACATTAAAAACAACTTTAATGTTGAGGTCTATTTCTAGTTTTTCTTGGAAAGTCATTTTTTATGTTGAAAGATTATAGGTCATTTTGTCTAAACCCTAATTTGAAATTCAACTTCCCAAGGCCATAACTTGCTCAATTTTTATGATATGAAAGATTTCAAGTTTCACAATCAAATTCAAGGTGTATACTTCAACTTTGATGTTTGGAGGAAGAGTTAATTCAACTTTTATGAGCATGTGATATGACGATAGATTATAGGTCATTTTGGACCAATACCATTGAACAAGTCATTTTCCTCAACCTCAAAAATGCATAACTCGTTCATCCCAAATCCAAATGAGGTCAAATTTGTGGCCATTTTGAAGGTTTTGAAAGATATACAACTTTTATGAAGACAGTTTTCTCATTTGAAGCTCACATATAAAGTTAGCCAAGGTGGAATAATTGAACATATGGCTTGACACTTAGAAAAATTCTTAACATGTTGAAATTTCCAAACTTCCACCTCAAAATTCATTATGATACAAGCTCCAAATGTAAAAGTGTTCAACATAAGAGTTGTTCCTCTTGATCTAACCTTTCTAAATAGTCCATATTCATTCATTTTGGACAAGGTTTGAGGGGTCTGCTTATGGTCTGAACAGGGATGCATCAATTGGCAAGGATCAATCTTCAAACATCAATACACTTTTGCCTTGCATCACAATCTACATTCAAACTCGAACTCACTTGCATTTGGACTTAATTGAGTTGCTTCATGGGCCTGTACATGCCCTTGCAAGCATGCACTTCACTTTGCCAAATTTGGAAGTATTTTGAAAGGTGCGAATATAACTTGCATTTGCTATAAATAGAGGTTCATTGCATCAGAATGGAGAACCCTTGCGCGCCAATTTTGCCTCCCACATTTGAAACCCTCACAATTGAAAGGAAAACCTGAGAAATTTCACTTGAAATTTGAGTTTGAATCTCACTGTTTGGAGTTTCAAAAACTCCAGGATCCAAAGCCTTGTACCAATCCTAATCTACTTCTACAAGCTTCTTGAGCAAGATCAAACACGAATTGAAGCAAGAGAGATCAAGTTCTGCATAACATTGAAATAATTTTTCTAGATTTTTCTTCTCTTTGATTCTCTCTCAATTCTCATCAATTCTCTTGGATCCTTGGTTGTATGAAGTCCTACCAATGTAGGCAAGAAGATTGAGTTGCTTTGAGGTCAAAGCGAAGCAACTCAGTTCATACACCTCAAAATTCAAATCCATGTATCTCTCAATATACTTGGAGTTAGTTTGAATTGAGGTCTGATTCGTGATATGTGTCATTTTCTCTTTAAGATCATGTCCTTCTTTTTCATTTTTGTGATGGTGATGAGAGAACCAGTTCGGCCAAGGTCATCGGAGAAGATGACCGGTGGTTTGCTCCGGCGATGTGTTGGGCACGTTCTGAGCCATTTGATCATTTTAATTTGTTTTAATCCTGAGCGCTCTTTGTGATTACCATTGGTGTAGCGTGCTGACTCGTGTGTTTGGTGGAATGTGCGTTTCAGACCACTTGATCTGCCACCTCAACTAAGGAGGGAGATCAAGTGGTCCACGTTTTTTCGATTAATTGATTTTCATTTTATTTCCTTTATTTTCATTAATTCATATAAAATTTAATATTGATCCAAAAAATATGAGAGTTTCACCAAAAAAAATTTAAATAAAATCATTTTTCATTTTTTGAATTAAAATTATTTTTTGGATCATTATTAATATTTTTCATGATTTAATTGATTTTGTGAATATTTTTAATTGTTTAAAAATACTTTTAAGTTTCCAAAAATTATGAATTTTTTTCTCCAAGGTCCTTTGACCTTGTTTGACCTATGATAAATCTCATGGCTATTTCTTTGGTGTTTTAATGAGGTTTTAGGAAATTGACCAACCATAATTTAATTTAATGCATATTTTTATTATTTTAAATTGTTTAAATGCCAAATTAATTGTGTAAAGCCATTTTAATTGACTTTGTTTGTTAGACTTGTGTGGTTGGGCCTTGGTCAAGGTTGATTTGACTTTGCTAGGTTAAGATAATTGGATTTAGGGGATTGATGAAATGTACATTCCATCTCCAAAAATGAATGAATGATCTTGATTTGGTAAAAGTCCTCCTTTGACCAATTTGTGTTTGATCCTTTCCCCCTCCTTTTTCATCTCATTCCCCTTTTTTATCATTCATGTCATAGACCTATGATATCTCTATATCCTAAGGCTAGTTGATTGCAAAATCAACATAAGTATGGATGAGATTAGGCCCCCCACTTTGCATATTCTTTTTGTGTGTGGTATTTTTCATGAGCGTAGTCCTTTATAGTATGTCTCTAACATGCATTAACACCAAAATTCTATTGTCCGACCTCAAATAGTTGGGACTTCTACATAAGTCCAATTACAATTGCTTAACATAACGCTAAATTTTGACATAAAAGGCATATCATTCTAGTTAGTGAGATTGTAAGTCTCCCCTCTTTCTTGGTAATGTGTGGAAACTTAGCCTTTTTTCCTTCCTTTGGAAGATGTCTTGGTTCAAGGATCCATGCTTGTGATAAATGGATTGAGTGTTCTCCAAATAATGACTTAAACAAAAGCAAAGCAAAATCAACACTAACCTCTAATTCATTAACAACTAACATTTAATTTCGAGTCATTTACTTTTAATTTACTTTAATTTTTAAGCCTTATTCATTTGTCATTATTCATATCATTCAAGTCGTTTACTTTTATGTCATTTTCACTTTGTCCACTTTGACCATATTTTGTGACATATTGTGTTTGTATATACTTGTTTGATTGTGTGGTCTTTTGACCTTAATGTACCTAATAAAGAACAAAAACCTTAAAAAAAAATTTGTGTGGACTGTTGGTTTGATCTGAGGCTATTGGACTTAGAATCTAGGCAACACTCCATATGCAAAGGACTTGGCCAATGCCAACTTTCATGAAACCAAGTGCTTGTGAAGTGAACATTCATCTGATACAACTCTGAAGATCCATTTGAGTTCATTTGTAACACGATCATTGTGAAAGTTGCTATTTTGAACATGTGACTTATACCATCTTTGAAGTCATTTGACACATGGGAAATTTTGAAGAAGACCATGAAGTTGCTAAGCTTGGATGTGGCTATCTTTATTTTATGTTTTCCCTACTCTTCAACTTGCTATTTGTGTATTGATTGTTGCTTGATTCTAAAGTCCAAGGGAAATTTGGATTTCTATATGACATTCTTGTCTATTGGATTGCAGCCCATTGGTCAGATCTTTTCAACTCTCTACTTTTAAATTTATGCTTAGGATTAGTCTCTTCATCTCCTCCCCATTTATTTAATTTCAAAATCTCTCCCTCCTTTTACAAATCTTCTTTGCTTGTGTTTGTTTTTTTCTAAACTTAGACTATATTGCAAATTAGAAACTTTGGTGTTATGCCATTGAATTTTTAAACTCTCTTCTTAATCAAACTTGTGAATGAACTTAACTATACTTGAATTAAAATTTCAAAAGCAAAAAAAAACTAACACTCATTTAAACCGTTTTTAGGCCCGTGTGCCTTTTAAACTTAAAATTTTGTTAAAAGTAATACACTCACTTTGAAATTGATACCACGAACTACGAGGTTTTGATCCCTCATTTTTATGTTGGTACGTAGGCAGAAGTCCAAAGGTCTTGTCAAACACAAAAATATAATTAATGAATTATTTTCTCATCCCCACACTCTTTTTATTTGCAAACATCATTTGTACAAAAATACATATGCACACAATAAAGGGCTCCCTGTGAGTACCTAGGACACTTTGGGTGCTAACACCTTCCCTCTGTGTAACCAACCCCCTTACCTGTAATCTCTAGCATTTTATTAGTTTTGATTTGAAAACTTCTTATTTTTGGGTTTTGTTCGTACTTTTCCTTTTTCCCTTGGAAACAATAAATGTGCGGTGGCGACTCTGGTTTTATTGACGTCTAGCTTATCTATAGCTTGATGGTCATGAATTTACCGCTACAGTTCATCTTCCCGAGTTTAAGAAAATTACATAGGGGCAGCTGTCATACCCCAAATTTGTCATACATTTAAGTTACATTGTATTTCTTGATTCATGTGAATTAACATGACCATTTCATCTGGTCATGTGGTTTCATCAGTTTTAGAAAACTATTTATCTGCATAAGTTGACTTGTTGATTTTGGCCAGACTTTTCTACATCAAGAAAAAGTAGCTTATCTGCACATGGACTAATGAGGTCATAAGTAAAAGGTTTTGTAACCTTGATTAGAGCTTTCCTTGTTTGGCCTTATTTTATCTGCATCATATTTTTAATCATTGAATCTAAAGCAAAGTCAAAGGTACCTTTGGCTTTTGCTTTTTTCGTTTCCTTTAAATAGCATATGTCTTTAGTCTAAATTGAATCTTAATTTTTTTATTAAAATTTTTGCATTTAAAAAATAAACAAATAAAAAATAGAACATACTTATCATAAAGAACTTAATTACATTTAGATTTCTTTTTCATCTCTTTTTTTAAAATACTATTTTTCGGTATCATTTTAGATAATATCATTTTAGACCTTTCTCTTTTAAATTTCATATTAGGTAATCCATATGTGCCTTTAGTATAACTTTAAATATTTTTTTGATAAAACACAAAAAAGTATTTGATAAGTTTGATTGTTAGAATTAATTACATTTTTTATGATAAACAGAAGTACAAAAATTGTATACATTTTTTTTTTGTCTCAAGTTTTATATTGCATCCATAAGTACAGGTAAAAAATAATAATAACAAGTAAATTGGGTTTTTGAATTCACGCATTGCCTCCCTCATGAGCATCACCATATAACACCCTGCAAGCACAGAAGAATGAACATCAAGTAAGAGAATGTCAGCAACACGCGCATCCCGCTTATGCATACATACATACATATGAGTAGTAAATCAAGGATTCAACAGAAGAGGAAAACTCAGAGCATCATAACTATGGTCATATCAGTATACACATACATTCATACATCAATTTTAGGACCATAATATTCACACCAAAAGCTCACCAAGTCCCAAAAACAACGCGCAACATAAATTGTAAAATAACCTCACTCCACCACTCAAAAAAGATCCCACAAAATTAGGGATTCATACCAAAACCTCTCCAATGAATTGATTTTGAAAAATCACCAGCTCATCATCCCACACGCGTGAACCAATATCTGAGCAAATTCACAAAAAAAATCACATGTATGAAACTCCCACTCATTCACCCCTATAAATTCACTAATTATGCTCAGAAAAAAGGAGGCAATTCCTCCCCATCACTCTGCCAAAATTATTCCAAGCAAAAACCTCACTCAAAGCTCAAAATCTTAAAATTACTCAGAGTTTCTCATTGAAACTCTGAGATAGTTTGAGCTAAACCCTAAATACTAACGAATTACAATAACCAGAAGCAATAAAAGAAGAAGAGGTATACGAAGGAGAATAAGGAAATGAGAAGGGGATACTTACTAGGGGATTCGTCTCTCCGGTAACATTCGGACGATATATTTTCCTTCTTTAACTCAATCCATACTTGAAAGCATGATAAAATAAGTTGTTGAATGTTGTTTTGTCTTATACACTAAATTTTTCCCTCTGATAACACATACTAATTAACTTGTTTTGTGTAGAATAAAACTTTTTCGAGTCGTACTCGTTTCTGTTTTCATTTTTACTTAAATATTGATGGTGGACTTTTGGTATGTTGAAGAGATTTGACAGTAAAATAGGGCTTATTTTGAGTTTTGGCTGATTAAGGGTTGTGATGGTCCGATCCCTCCAATTGGTGAGGTTTTGAAAGAAAATAAGGGAAGATTCGAAAAGAGGGGCTAATTTAAGTTAGACTAGTGTTTAGGTTTTTTTTGGTGGTGGTAGGTTGCCGGAGAGGACGGAGGCGCTGCCGCCGACCGCCGCCCTTCTCTGGAAAGGATGAAGGTTCAAGAAGATCAGAGGTGGGGGGTTGGAAAAGAAAGGTTGCAAAGTGTTTGAGAAGAGAGAAAGTAAAACGTTTCAAATGAATCCGTTCTCTCTTGGTCTCATGTTTTAATCCCATTTCCTTTGCTTTTTCATTTGCTAACAAGTGTACATACTAAGGCCAATGGATGGCCATGTTGTTCCCACATAGTGTTGACTGATGAGTCAACTGGGGATCCAACGTGGATCCCCTCGCTATAGTACCTTGTGCCTGTGTTCCCCATACCGTATAATATCTTGGCTATTTGATCAAAGGGATGGGATGGAGTCAACCAGAGTTGACTCTCCCTCCCTTTAAGTGGACTCTTTGGCTTGCTAGGTGGGGCTCCCTACATTGGGCCTGAATCGATTTGGTTTTTTTAACCCCCTTTTTTATTGATGTGCACCCCAAGTGGGTTGTTTTTTCTTAAGAGTCCATTTTCTTTTTTTAGCTAGTTTTTTCTTTATTTTATTTTTCCATTTTCGTTTTTTCCTTGTGTGTTTAATTAATAAAATATTTTTTTATTAAGTTAATATAGTCAATTATAATTAGTTAGTTAATTAATTAATTATAAATTAATTAATTTAGTTAGTTAATTATCATTAACTTAATTGATTTAGTTATTTACTTTATCTTACTTTTCCTTCTTGCTATATATTTGTGCACCATCAATAATCCTCACATGTCCATTCATTCATCTTCTATTATTGCTCATTCTAATCACGTCCATTGTCTTATTGATTATAATTGTTAATGATTTAACTATTTGATGAATAATTAATGATTAATGACTTTATTTCATAAACTTTTCAAAATGCTAAAATCTTGGTCCAATGTCAAACGATCTTTTTTTCAAAACATCATCAAATCCTTTTGTGTTTCAAATGAAAATTAAAACCTCGATCAATATCGAATGCTCCTTTTCCAAGTCAATCCAAAACACCTAATTACAATAAAACACCATTTCATTAAAGATGAAAATGGGCATAGTCTCGAGCCTTCGATTCCTCTCCTCAATTGCTTGGTGTCGCAACCTGAAAAATACAGTGTGCGAAAAAACAACCGGCGAAAGAGAATGACAGAAGAGTCGCCACCGTGCGTTATTTATCCCAAAGGAGGGAAAGTAAACGCTCGAAGTAAACCTGAAATGAGGAAAGGAAAAGACAAGGTCTCGCAACCAAATCTTGGGTTCGGGAGTCGGTTATGCGAAGGGAAGGTATTAGCACCCCTACGCATCCGTAGTACTCTACGGGATCCACTTTTGTAGTTCTTGTCTAAAGGGTGTGTGTTTATCTTGTGTTGTTTACTAAAAAAGGGGTTAAATGAAAATGACTCGCGCGGATGTCGCATCCACTGCATACGTATCTCATCTGAATATGAGAAGTAGAGTCTTCGTAGCTCGGCTGACCTATGGGTTGGGGGATGTGTGCTCGTTAAGACATTGCGTCTTATGCCTGCGTATCTCATCTGGAATGAGAATCAGAGCAAGCCGTAGTTCGGCTAACTACGGGGTTATGGATTGGGTTTTGGACGAACGACGTTACTACGCAATCTACCGGATGCTCGACCTTTGGAGACTTACTCGCCTGTAGTAGAAGGAGTAAACGTGTGTTGAGGAGAAGAAAAATCAATGAAGGGTTAGGATTTGGGATGCTCATGCAAAAAGGGTAATGAGGATAAGACCTCATAGCTCTTAACCCGAGGCAGGGTGAGCTCATGACAAAAAGTGGTAAATTGCCTCCTATCGAGGTCTTCCAGATAGGAAAGCGGTAAAATGCAGGAAAGATGTAAAAATACCACGCGGATAAAAATCCGAAGTAACAACAATTAGAGAGATAAGAAACCCAGAGATCCTTCCAAGCTAACACCATCAAAGAAAGTGAGTCAGTACAGGTAATCGGAATGAAACCTCCAGGCGGTATCCCACAAATAAAGTGGAACACCAGGCAAACCATCTCTGCAAGAGTCATATGAGCCCTGATTGGAGAGCTTGATTGAAATTGAGTTGCACCCGTGAGGTTTACAAAACAATCTTTAGGGTTTATGTGAGGCAGAGGTGATTCTGTGCAGTTGAGTTCCCTTCAAGGTTTGGTGGCTGCTCTGAACTCTGTTAGCTCTTCTCTCACCATCTTTTTCCAGCCATGGTAATAGGAATAGAATTATGAAAAAATGTTTCACTAAAACTCTGAATTTATAACCTGATTTTTGTGGACCTGTGGGCTCAAGTGAGAGAGGTCTAAGTCCAAGATTTTTTCTTTTATTTATTTATTTATTTTATTTATTTATTTATTTATTTTGTTTCTTTTTTTTTCTGTTTTTTTCCGTTTTTTTTTTTCGTTTCTTTTTTTCAAAACACGTGGGTTTCGCCTAGCGAGCATGACAGCTCATGAACAGACCTTTGCTCCGTCAAGATTAACGTTTTGATTGACGAATAGACCCCTGTTGGAAGTAACTCAAGGTTTTCCCTTGTATTGACTGATCATCTAAATAAAGCCCACAAAGTGTCCTGGATGATGTTCAAGCTTCTCGGATCCGATTCCGATTGCCATGAAGAAATGCAAATGCTGAATGACCTAAAAATGAATGCATGCATAAGGTGTAAAGCTTATGCTTCCAGGAAAAATGAAGGGTAAATTTTGGGGTATTACAGCTGCCCCTATTCAATCAACTGGAGACCTGGAAAGAAGATAGCAGCGGCTTTCGTGCTTTTGAGGTATCAAGGGATTGAATACAATAAAAGCCCGAAAATTTGCACTGAAGTGAAGTGAAGTAACAATGCCTGTCAGAATCGGCAAAGAGGTGGTCTTGAAAGAAGAATCCGTCTGGTACGGTGAGAGTCAGTCTGAATACCGAAAAAGAATGTTAACTTGGATACCAAAATAAATGGTAACACAGAAATAACCATGGCCTGAATGCCGCTCATCAGTCTGAATACTAGAAATGACTTCGATCTGAACATCGGGAGATATGAGATTATTAATATCGGTCTGAACACCGAGAGGCTGGCCTGAATGCCACAAGTTGCGTCGACCTGAACGTCGGAAACTTCTTCGATCTGAACATCGAAAAACTGGCCTGAACGCCACAAGTTGCATCGACCTGAATGTCGGAAACTTCTTCGATCTGAACATCGGAAAACTGGCCTGAACGCCACAAGTTGCATCGACCTGAACGTCGGAAACTTCTTCGATCTGAACGTCGGAAAATTGGCCTGAATGCTACAAGTTGCATCGACCTGAATGTCGGAAACTTCTTCGATCTGAATATCGGAAAATTGGTCTGAACGCCACAAGTTGCGTCGACCTGAACGTCGGAAACTTCTTCGATCTGAACATCGGAAAATTGGCCTGAATGCCCCAAGTTGCATTGACCTGAATGTCGGAAACTTCTTCAATCTAAACATCGGAAAACTGGCCTGAACGCCACTTCGGTCTGAATACCGGAAACTTCATGCTTGTCAGCATCGGCAGAAATAGGGAACGATAATAGAGGCGGCGCATGGGCCAATGACACTTGCTGGGGATAACAAAGGTAGGTCATGAACAATCTTCAGTCTGAGTACTAGAAACAACTTCTGACTTATCACTTGGGATACCGAGAATGTTTTATGCTTACATGCGTATGTTTGAATTTTTCAATGGCGTAATGCTCCATGAAAATGGAAATGCTACGCGATTTGGGAGGATGCAATGCAACATGATTCTACATGCAGGGATGCGAGATGCTGGGTAGAATGCCAAGCTGAGGCAATGGGATCTGCTGGGGAAATGATCACCATCTTCTGGACCCTGGCAAGGCTGTTGGAGATGCATAGCGCAAAGAATTCTGTGGGGAAATGACTCGCCATACGGTGTTCTAGCAATGACGAAATACCGAGATTCTGACTGGGGAGAGAACGGCACTGAAAACCTGCTGTTGGGGAAAACGATAGTGGTTCTGGCAACCACGATCTGCGAGAGATGACTCAGCAGGGGAAGCAAACACCGATACGGTACCAAGGTTCTGCTTCAAGGAAAGAAACCATGGATCTGGCATTGGGATTATCGATCTGGCCTCGAACTCTGAGGAGCAGCCGCTTCTGCTGGGAAGATACAGTCTGGCACTGTCAACTCCGTTGGGGCGTGTATATTCTGAAACAACCGCTTGGGGGAGGTACAGCAGTGAGAGCCTGGTGGGGATCGAAGAATCCAATGCTCTGATCAGCTCTGCAGGGATAAGATACCGAATTCGTCTGTTGGTGACTTTGCTGGGGATTTTAAGGAAATGCCCCGAGGGTACCTGTTATGAATAGACGATCCAAAGCACTTAAAATTTACAGCAATTTTAAATGTTTATTAAGCATGTACCTGTAAAGCTCTTATGTGTCATGATGCAATTTTTATCAAAAGATTCGGACGTCATTTTCGCAAACAAAACAGAAAAATAAAAATGAAAACAGAGATATACTGAATAACATGATTTTATTGATTGAACGGCCTCTGAATAGGCATTTACATCAGGAAGCAATCCCTGGAAAGAGGTAATCGCACAACAGATAAAAACAGACATTAATCTAATGGCAATGTGAAATGGATTTCTATTGGGTTCCAATTCTGCTATGACTTGCTCGTCTTCAAGATCCTCCAGATGATCAGCTTTCTGAAAGAGTGATTGGATTGTTTCCTATCCTTCAAAAGTTTCCAATCATTGACACGAGATGAGATTCAGAACTACTCAGAACGCAGTCATTCGCTTAATCCCTAACTTTTGCCTGGATCGCCCTTTTCGGGTTTTCGATCCACCGGGATACCCATTTTTGCCTAAGTTGCCTTTTCAGGTTTTCAACTTACCGGGTGTACAATCTTTTCACTTTTAATCCCTAATTTTTCCCCGAACCTTTTTCATTTTCTTGGTTCGTCGGGATGCCCATTTTTGCCTGGACTACTCTTTTTATTGTCCAGCGGGTCTATTTCATGCGAAGTATTTTTTAACTGCGTCTGAGTTCACCAGGGAAGTGAAGTTTTCACCATCCATCGTTGCAAGCATTAAGGCCCCACCATAAAAAACCTTGGTGACAATATACGGTCCATCATAGTTAGGAGTCCACTTGCCCCTGTGATCTGTCTGAGGAGGAAGGATCCTTTTCAACACTAAATCTCTGACTTGGAAACATCGACGACGCACTTTCTGATCAAAGGCTCTCTTCATCCGACTCTTGATACAACTGCCCATGACAAATGCCTGCCATTCGCTTCTCTTAGATAAGACTCAACTCATTGAACCTTGTCCGAATCCATTCAGCTTCGTCTAACTTGACATCCAACAGGACTCTTAGAGAAGGAATCTCCACTTCAACAGGTAGGACTGCTTCCATACCATACACAAGGGAGTAAGGGGTTGCCCTGGTCGATGTACGTACTGAAGTACGGTACCCATGCAAGGCGAAGGGTAGCATCTCATGCCAATCTCTGTATGTAACGACCATCTTCTGCACAATCTTCTTTATGTTCTTATTTGCCACTTCAACAACACCGTTCATCTTAGGGCGGTAAGGGGAAGAATTGTGATGCTGAATGTTGAAGTTCTGGCACAACTCCTTCATCATTTTGTTATTGAGATTAGAACCATTATCAGTAATGATTCTTTCGGGAATCCCATAGCGACAAATGATTTCTTTCTTGATGAATCGGGCAACCACATGTCTGGTGACCTTCGCAAATGACGCTGCTTCGACCCACTTGGTGAAATAGTCGATGGCAACAAGGATGAAGCGATGCCCATTGGAAGCGGTAGGCTCAATCTTTCCAATCATATTGATGCCCCACATAGCAAAAGGCCATGGCGAAGACATCACATTCAAAGGATTTGGCGGCACATGCACCTTATCAACATAAATCTAGCATTTATGGCACTTCCGAGCATATTTGAAACAATCAGATTCCATGGTCATCCAGTAATATCCCGCTCTCAACAATTTCTTAGCCATTGCATGTCCGTCGGCATGAGTACCGAAGGAGCCTTCATGAACTTCCTGCATTAACATGTCTGCTTCGTGTCTGTCCACGCATCTAAGTAGAACCATGTCGAAGTTCCTCTTATACAGCACATCGTCTTTGTTCAAGAAGAAACTGCCTGCCAATCTTCTCAAAGTCTTTCTATCATTGTTGGATGCCCCTGCAGGGTACTCTTGATTCTTCAGAAAGCACTTGATGTCGTGATACCAGGGCTTGTCATCAACTACCAGTTCAGCAGCAAACACATACGCGGCCCTATCAAGGCGCATCACGTCGATCTTGGGAGCATGGTTCCAACGGATCACGTTGATCATGGAGGATAGAGTAGCAAGAGCATCTGCCATCTGGTTCTCATCACGAGGTATATGGTACAGCTTTACTGTTGTGAAGAAAGTCAGCAGTCTTCTCGTGTAATCTCTATAAGGGACCAGATTGGGCTAGAGAGTGTTCCAATCACCATTCACTTGATTGATTACTAGAGCTGAATCTCCGAAGATGTCCAAAGTCTTGATTCTCAAATCAATGGCTTGCTCAATACCCAAGATACAGGCTTCATACTCAGCTTCATTATTGGTGCACTCGAAAGTCAGACGAGCGGTGAAAGGCATGTGGGCACCTTTCGGAGTTGTAATGACAGCACCAATTCCACTTCCTCTGGCGTTGACGGCCCCATCAAACATTAAAGTCCACTTTTCGTCTGGATCAGGTCCCTCTTCAACAACTGGCTCTTCACAGTCCTTCATCTTGAGGAACATGATGTCTTCATCTGGAAAATCAAACTTCATCGGCTCATAATCTTCAACCGGCTGTTGAGCAAGATAGTCTGACAGAATACTCCCCTTGATGGCTTTCTGGGAAGTACTGGATGCCGTACTCTGTCAGTACCATTGGCCAACGAGCAACTCTTCCGGTGAGAGTTGGCTTCTCAAATATATACTTGACTGGATCCATTTTGGAGATCAGTAAGGTTGTGTGAGACAGCATGTATTGTCTCAATCGTTTAGCAGCCCATGCAAGTGCACAACACATTTTTTCAAGCATTGAGTATCTCGACTCGCAATCTGTGAATTTCTTACTCAGGTAGTAGATGGCATGCTCTTTCCTACCTGTCTCTTTGTGTTGACCGAGAACACAACCCATGGAATTGTCTAGTACTGTCAAATACATAATCAGCGGTCTCCCTGGGACCGGAGGCACAAGGATAGGAGGATTCTGCAAATACTCTTTTATCTTCTCGAACGCCCTTTGACAATCATCATTCCACCTGATAGCCTGATCTTTTCTCAACAATTTGAATATTGGCTCACACGTGGCTGTTAGGTGAGAGATGAACCTTGCAATGTAGTTCAACCTCCCTAAGAAACCACGGACTTGTTTCTCTGTTCTTGGCCCAGGCATTTCCTGTATCGCTTTCACTTTGGCCGGATCCACCTCAATCCCTTTTCCGCTAACAACAAAACCCAGTAGTTTTCCAAATCTCACCCCAAAAGTACACTTGTTCGAATTAAGCCTCAGCTTGAATTTCCTCAAACGCTCAAACAGTTTCTGCAAATTCACTAAATGTTCTTCTTCTGTCTGAGATTTGGCAATCATATCATCAACATAAACCTCGATTTCATGATGAATCATATCATGGAACAGAGTCACCATCGCTCGCTGATATGTTGCTCCTGCATTTTTCAGACCAAACGACATCACCTTGTAGCAGAAGGTGCCCCATGGGGTTATGAATGTTGTCTTCTCCATGTCTTCTGGTGCCATCTTAATTTGATTATAGCCAGAAAAGCCATCCGTGAAGGAGAATACCGAGAACTGAGCCGTGTTATCCACCAAAACGTCAATGTGAGGTAAGGGGAAATCATCTTTAGGACTAGGCATGTTCAGATCCCGGTAGTCAACACACATCCGTACCTTTCCATCCTTCTTAGGTACCGGAACGATATTTGCAACCCATGACGGATAATTTGTGACTGCTAGAAACCCTGCATCCAACTGTTTTTGCACTTCTTCCTTTATCTTGACAGCCATCTCTGGTCTTGTTCTTCTGAGCTTCTGCTTGACCGGAGGACAATCCTCTTTGAGAGGCAAACGGTGTACCACAATGTCTGTGTCAAGCCCTGGCATGTCCTGATAAGACCAGGCGAAGATGTCAACATACTCTTGCAGCAATTCAACCAACCCTTTCTTCACATTATCCTCCAAAGCAACCCCTATCTTGATTTCTCTCTTGGCGTCCTCGGTGCTGAGATTAATCACT
The DNA here is from genome assembly GCF_024323335.1 of Lathyrus oleraceus. NCBI lineage: Eukaryota > Viridiplantae > Streptophyta > Magnoliopsida > Fabales > Fabaceae > Lathyrus > Lathyrus oleraceus. Next base: position 193,328,121 of record NC_066583.1, read on the forward strand.
TCCACAAACTCTTGATGCGGTTGAATGGCCCTTTCCTCCTGTTTTAATAACCTGGTAAGTTCTTCAAGGAGTTCACAGTCTTCATCACCCCCTTCTTCATCTTGAAAGATTGGATTTTCAAAGTCGAAGTGAGCCATAGTAGAACCGTTATCAATAGGATCCGGTGATGTGCATCTGCATGAGTGATGGTATGTGCTTATGAGTGTGAAAAAAAAAGTGGAAACTAAACAAAACATTGCCATTTTTTTTGAAAAACTGCAAAAATAGAAAGACAGGGAACGAAAAATTTGAATGCAAAAGACGTCCTTTATTTATGATAAAAAATGCAAGTGTCACATAGATGAGCCCTACAATGAGTCATTACGCCCTGGCGGAATGTAAGACTTGGATATGCATGAATAAACAAAGAAAATTACTCCTCCGGACAAGTGGCTTGGACAATCTCCTCAGAAGACCAATTGTTGAGAACTTCGCTCGGGATCCTCGGACGCACCCAGTTATCAATGTCGCAATCACTATCCCCATCTTCATTATTGACCGCAGAGACTAATTTGACTTCTCCTTCAACCATGTTAATGTTGGCTCCACCATGCTGGGGCATGGGATTGTTGACGACATTAGGAGCTGGTGCAAAGTTAACGGCCTTTGAATCAATGAGGTTCTGAACTACGTGCTTAAAAGCTTTGCAGTTCTCAATATTGTGGCCAGGTGCCCCAGAGTGGAAGCTACACCTAGCGTTGGCGTCATAACCCACCGGAAGCCTACCAACGGGAGGAGCCAGAGTGTGCAACTGCACAAGTTGTAGTTGTTGAAGACTAGAAAGCAACTGAGCGTACGACATTGGAAGGGTGTCGAAACGCCGGTCCGTCGTCCTTGGCCTCGGTTGATAGGCGGGTCTGTTACCCGGTTGTTGTGGTTGGTATTGAGCTGGTTGACGTTGTGGTTGTTGTTGTTGTAGTGGTGCTGCAGCTGGAATGGTCACAGCCGCAACATACGGTTGCTGATGATAGTTCTGAAAGTTATTCCTTTGGTTATCCCTGTTCTGATAAGAAGATATGGCACTTGCATCCCCTTCTATCCTCTTCTGTCCCTGAATGAACGGCTTCTTCACCCCTGATGAGGATTCACCTCCACTCTGGGTCTTGTATGTCCTCAGGTAATTCTCCACCCTCTCTCCGGTAGAGACTACATCAGCAAAATTGGAGGCATTGCAACACACCAGGCGCTCCAAATAAGGTCCTGGCAGAGTGTTCATGAACATGTTAGCCATTTCCTTCTCCAACATAGGAGCTTGAACACGGGAAGCTGTTTCTCTCCAGCGTTGAGCGTATTCTCTGAAGCACTTATTGCTTTTAAGAGACAGATTTTGAAGTTGAGTTCTGTCCGGAGCCATGTCTGCATTATACTGATACTGCTTCACGAAAGCCTCAGCCAAATCCCTCCAGCAACGGATGTGGGCTCTGTCCAGCCTCATATACCATTCCAGGGATGCCCCAGCTAGGCTGTCCTGGAAAAAGTACATAAGCAACTTTTCGTCATCGGAGTATGCAACCATTTTACGGAAATAGGCTTGCACATGGGTCTTCGGGCAAGAGTTGCCATTGTATTTGTCAAATATCGGGACCTTGAATTTCGGTGGCACTCTCACACCTGGGACCAGCCCCAAGTCAGCAACATCTACTCCCAGAGGATTTTGTCCTTCCACTACCTTCAACCTCTCTTCCAATCTTCTAAACATGGGATCCACACCATGACCCATACCAAAGTCTTCCTGCAGTAGGGGGAACTGATCGTCCTGATCATCATGAATGGGCTGTTGACCGGAGGTGACATGTAGGATTGGGATAGGCCCCGATCCATTGGGTCCATTAGCCTCTCCAACTGGAGGATCAGTCACTGTCTCTGGTTGAGCAGGGGGATTCCTCTGTATCATCTGCCTGAGCTCTTGTTGTCCCTGAGCCACCCCTTGAACCACATCCATGAATTGATTCATGCGGATTTTCATCTCGACGAACTCTGCCTGTAGGCTTTCCATTACTCTCTGTTGGTTTCTGCGGGTACCGTACCGGTGAATGCCTGGGTCAGCTATCCTGCTGATGGAACACCAAACAAACTGAGAACACTGTGGCGGTACCTGTTATGCAAGACATGCTAATGAATATGTAAATGCAATGACATGTTTATCAATTCCAAAGGTATTCTACCCCCTTGATTCCAGTCTCTCAATAGATAAACGATGTAAAAAAAAAGACTAAGTCGTTGATGAGAACCAAGAAAATTCCGACTAGAATCAAGTAGAAGATATAAACCCCACAGAAATGGATAAACATGTGTGAATGATTATGAATGCAAAATGATGTGATGCAAAATGATGTGAATGCAGTGCAGTGGCATGGGAATCAAGATCGTTGTATATGCTTGAACATTTGTCAGGTTGCACTGTCTGGAGAGAAATTAAGAGCACACCAAACAAAGGTCATGGGATGGATCATGTTATCCTTAATATCAACCACCCATTTTGGTGGATTATGGTTTACACCTTATCAACACCCAAGTTTCATTGATATTAAGGATACCTGATCGGATCAACCATGAATCAAGGGTTTGTTGCAAGTCACGAGCATGGAGTTTAGGTTAAGAACCACCCAAAAGGAGTGTACTAAGGTTTAAACCTGCCAAACATGTTCTACAAAAGGTTCCCATAGTCATAATCCCATATTTCGGATATTATCGGAGGAATGACTACTCGTATTCCAAAAATATTCTCAAGAGAGACTCTTATGAGTGTAGTATCGCGTAACAATCGTATCAAATCTTACACTTGAACGACTTTCGCACTACGTCCTACGAATAGGCCAAGATGGGTTTGGTAAACTACGGTCCTCGGCTTCTAAGGTCTATATTGGAAAAATTAATGTCTAACCACAACTTACTTCTGTGACATTATTGATCTCAACATGACCTCCACCAAGTGAATGGGCTTGCAAGTCAACTTGCTAAGGAATAACTCCACACAAGTCGACAAGACTATACCATTCTCCTATCCTAAGTGCACTTGAGTTCGGGTATAGAACTCATCTCACAAAGATCACCAAGCAGCCATAGCCAGCCAACAGATACAGCAATGATATGTACACAATGCAATAAGGTAAAGCAGGTAAATAAATAACTGTACAAAAGCATGAACACCCAATAAACAAACAAACTACAAAAGCTAGGAGGGACTCGCTTAGGGAAACCAGAGATTCTGGGTTCGGTCCCCAGCAGAGTCGCCAGTTGTCCAACCTGAAAAATACAGTGTGCGAAAAAACAACCGGTGAAAGAGAATGACAGAAGAGTCGCCACCGTGCGTTATTTATCCCAAAGGAGGGAAAGGAAACGCTCGAAGTAAACCTGAAAAGAGGAAAGGAAAAGACAAGGTCTCGCAACCAAATCTTGGGTTCGGGAGTCGGTTATGAGAAGGGAAGGTATTAGCACCCCTACGCATCTGTAGTACTCTACGGGATCCAGTTTTGTAGTTCTTGTCTAAAGGGTGTGTGTTTATCTTGTGATGTTTACTAAAAAAGGGGTTAAATGAAAATGACTCACGCGGATGTCGCATCCACTGCATACGTATCTCATCTAAATATGAGAATCAGAATCTTCGTAGCTCAGCTGACCTATGGGTTAAGGGGATGTGTGCTCGCTAAGACATCGCGTCTTATGCCTACGTATCTCATCTAGAATGAGAATCAGAGCAAGCCGTAGTTCGGCTAACTACGGGGTTATGGATTGGGTTTTGGACGAACGACGTTACTACGCAATCTACCGGATGCTCGACCTTTGGAGACTTACTCGCCTGTAGTAGAAGGAGTAAACGTGTGTTTAGGAGAAGAAAAATCAATGAAGGGTTAGGGTTTGGGATGCTCATGCAAAAAGGGTAATGAGGATAAGACCTCATAGCTCTTAACCCGAGGCAGGGTGAGCTCATGACAAAAAGTGGTAAATTGCCTCCTATCGAGGTCTTCCAGATAGGAAAGCGGTAAAATGCAAGAAAGATGTAAAAATACCACGCGGATAAAAATCCGAAGCAACAGCAATTAGAGAGATAAGAAACCCAGAGATCCTTCCAAGCTAACACCATCAAAGAAAGTGAGTCAGTACAGGTAATCGGAATGAAACCTCCAGGCGGTATCCCACAAATAAAGTGGAACACCAGGCAAACCATTTCTGCAAGAGTCATATGAGCCCTGATTGGAGAGCTTGATTGAAATTGAGTTGCACCCGTGAGGTTTACAAAACAATCTTTAGGGTTTATGTGAGGCAGAGGTGATTCTGTGCAGTTGAGTTCCCTTTAGGGTTTGGAGGCTGCTCTGAACTCTGTTAGCTCTTCTCTCACTATCTTTTTCCAGCCAGGGTAATAGGAATAGAATTATGAAAAAATGTTTCACTGAAACTCTGAATTTATAACCTGATTTTTGTGGACCTATGAGCTCAAGTGAGAGAGGTCTAAGTCCAAGATTTTTTCTTTTATTTATTTATTTATTTTATTTATTTATTTATTTTTCGTTTTTTTCCAACTCTTTTTTCGTTTTTTTTTTCAAAACACGTGGGTTTCGCCTAGCGAGCATGATAGCTCATGAACAGGCCTTTGCTCCGTCAAGATTAACGTTTTGACTGACGAATAGACCCCTGTTGGAAGTAACTCAAGTCTTTCCCTTGTGATGACTGATCATCTAAATAGAGCCCACAAAGTGTCCTGGATGATGTTCAAGCTTCTCGGATCCGATTTCGATTGCCATGATGAAATGCAAATGCTGAATGACCTAAAAATGAATGCATGCATAAGGTGTAAAGTGTATGCTTCCAGGAAAAATGAAGGGTAAATTTTGGGGTATTACACTTGGGTATGAGTTCCCTTACTCGGCTATTCAAACAATTGTCATCTCTTAAAAATTCTTAATTCGCTAAAATACAAATCATTTTAACAATAACTTAGACGAAAAATGAGATGGTCTAGAGCCTTATATTCCCTTTCCTGAATACTAGGATACGAGCTCCCAAACTTGGTCATTCGAGTAATTATCTAAAAAACTTAACTTATATTTAAACACCATTCCATTAAATATGAAAAGGGGGACGGTCTCGAGCCTTTGATTCCTCCCTTCAATTTCTTGGGTATGAGTTCCCTTACTTGATTATTCAAACAATTGTCATCTCTAAAATTTTACAATTCGATTCACCTTAAAACCTTTTCATAATTAAATCAAATCAAACCCATTTTCATAATAACTTAGATGAAAAAGGAAGTGGTATAGAGCCTTCTATTCCCTTCCCTGACTATTTGGATACGAGTTTCCTTACTTGACTATTGAAGTATTCGTCATCCATTCATAATACCTTAACAATATCAAACCTTTTTTGAAAATTAAGGATGAAAAGGGAGATGGTCTAGAGCCTTCCATTCATCACCTCGATCATTCAGATACGAGTTCCCTTACTCGGTCATTTGAGTAATCATCATTCAAACAAAACATTTAACACATTATCTCACCTTCTCTCCACCGTGCAATCAAAACTTTTTCTCAAAAGAACATTGTTTAAAATACTTTCTAACGCGCATACAAACTAGTGCTTAAGCCTCCGTCGAGAGTTGACAAGCCAATCTTTAGCCCTAAGAACGCAATAAAAAACACTTGTTCATTAAAAAACGCAAACCAACAAACTGTAGCTTGCTCCCTGAACTGCGAAGCTTTGAGTTCCCCATTGTACATGAGGATACATAGGAGTAAGACTCGCAATCTTGTCAAGAACCCCAATAAAAAACACTTTTTGCGACCCCCTTTATTTTTTCTCTTTAACCTAATTCAAAGAAAACAATTAACATAAGCTAAAAATTCAATCGCAAATTTAACTAAAAGGTTCCGTTGAGTACAACGAACGTAAGGGGTGCTAATACGTTCCCCTTTCATAGTCGAATCCCGAACCCTGAATTTGGTTGTGATGACCATTTTCTTCTTTTTCAAAGATTTTATCGATATTTTCCCTTTCCTTCATTAAAATAAATAAAGTTCGGTGGCGACTCTGTTTGAATCATTTTTGTGCGACCATCGCGAAGGATCGTATTTTTCGAGATTCGACACACGTTCCAAAAGCCCAATTATTTTGCATTCTGTAAAGCCCAATAATTGGAATTATGCGCATAAAACACCTTATCCTCAAATTCAAGAATGCATACGAAATATAAGTTAGGTACTCTTCCGTATTGACCCTACTTTTTACTAACACTCGTCAGTGTTAACCGTTTTAACACCCGTCTATGTTGACCAGTTTTTTCCTAACACTCGTGTGTGTTTCTCCCAAATACATTTTCAATACTCGTCTATATTGAGTCCTAAAACTCGGCCGTGTTGATCCTTATCTCTTAATACTCGTTTGTATCAATTTCCAACACTTGTGCATGCCATTCCCTCTTTTTTTCAATACTCGGATGTATTACTTCCCAATATTTATCACCATTGATCATTATCTCTTCAATACTCTTCTATATTGACTCTCAACACTTTGTTGTGTTTATCTTTTTTAATACTCATCTGTGTTGATTCTCAAGACTCTTCTATGTTGATTCTTAACACTCGTCTGTGTTTATCCTTCTTTCGATACTCATTTGTATAGATTCTCAACACTCATATGTGTTTAACCTTCTTTCAACACTCGTTTGTATTGAGCTCCAACACTCGTTTGTATTAAGCTTTTTTTTCAATACTTGTTTGTATTTATGCACTCGTCTGTGTTAATCCTATACTCGTTTCTATTGAGTTGTAACACTTGTCTGTGTTAATCTATTTTTCAATACTCGTATATATTGGTTCCTAATACTCATCTGTGTTGATCCCTTTTCCAATACTCGTCTGTATTGAGTTCCCATATCTGTCTGTTTTAATCTCTTTTTCCAATACTCATTTTTATTGAGTCCCAACACTCGTCTGTGTTTACTTCTTTTCTCAATACACGTCTGTATTGATTCCCAACACTCTCCTGTGTTTATCCTTCTTTCAATACGCGTCTGTATTGATTCACTCGTTTGTGTTAATTCTTTTTCCAATACTCGTTTGTATTGAGTTTCAACACTCGTCTGTGTTTGTCTTTTTACAATACCTGTATGTATTAATTCCTAACCCTAGTATGTGTTTAGCCTTTTCCGAATACTCGTCTGTATTTGATTCCATACACTCATATGTGTTTATAATTTTTTCAATATTTCGCCTGCATTAATTCCCAACACTTGTCTGTGTTTACCCTTTTTTTAATACTCGTCTGTATTGGTCCCCAACACTCGTTTGTGTTTATCCATTTTTCAAATAATCATCTGTATTAGTTGCCAACACTTGTCTGTGTTTATCTTTTTCCAATACTCGTCAGTATCAAGTCTCAACACTCGTCCGTGTTAATATCCTTTTATCAATACTCGTCTATATTGGTTGCCAACACTCATCCGTGTTTACTCTTTTCCTAATACTCGTATATATTAAGCTCCAACACTCGTATGTGTTTATTCTTTTTCTAATACTCTTATGTGTTTATTATTTTTCCAATACTCGTCTATATTAAGCTCCAATACTCGTCTGTATTGAGCTCTAATACTCATCTGTGTTAATTCTTTTTTCTACACTCGTTTGCATTGAGCTCTAACACTCGTCTGTGTCAACTCTTTATCTAGTACTCATCTGTATCAAATTTCAACAGTTGTCTGTGTTAATCTTTTTCTTAAACTCGTCTGTATCAGGAGCCAACACTCGTATGTGTTAATCATTTTTCCAATACTCGTTTGTATTGGTCGCCAACACTCGTCTATGTTTATCCTTTTTTTCAATACTCATCTGTATTGATCTTCTACAGGGTCAGCCCAATCAATTCAGAGGCCCTGTTCTAATTTTAAAAATGGGCATAAATATATATATATATATATATATATATATATATATATATATATATATATATATATATATATATATATATATATATATATATATATATATATATATATATATATATATATATATATATATATATAATTTTAATGATTAAAAATGACAAACAAAAGATAAAATTATATATTAACCAAATGAAGTACCAAAAAGTTCAAAGGTATTGTTTAAACTACTAACACCATTTCTTACAACTTAAATTATCTAACTACATAAAAAGAGTCTTCCTACGAACACTTTTTGAAGCAAAATCGTCCACTAAGTCTTCATATTTTATTGTCTCCAAAATATCATTTTCAATAGCTAAAAATTTATCAAGAGCTCCTACTTGAGATTGAATTAACTCTTCAATTTTTTTCTTTTTCTTACGTTTATCATTCCCACATTCAAATTTTCTATTCTTAGGAGGCATAATAAGAAAAACCTGAAATTTTTCACAATGTATTTTGTGTCCGTCGGTGATCTACTAATTATCCTGTTGTGAAATTGTGTTCCTACATCAATAACAAAAAAAATCAATTACATTAAATAAAAAAAATTATAAATTAATCATCAAAAAATATTAATAATTAAATCATGGAGAAAAGACTTTAATTAATATTCAATTATATTTTATTATGTTGTGTTCTTCTCTAATATAGTACCATAAAAAATTAATAATTATAAATTAAAAGTAAATTATAAATTAATAGTAAGAAAATAAATTATATTTAATTAAATAAATTATAAATTAATCATAAAAAATATCAATACTAATACATACTAATTTTGCTGTGAAAGATTTATGAGAAAAAGTAAGTATAAAAATCGTCACCAACACGGCAACACCAATAGTATTCTTGTTTTGAATTTTGATACTACTGAGTAGTATATACAGTATACTAGTATCTCATTTCACCCTAAAATTTTATTTATTTATATATATAATTTTATAAAGAACACAAGTTACCCTCATTTCCACCCTAAAATCTAAAATCTAAAATCTAAAATCAATATTGATACAGGAAATAAAATAGGATTTCACCCTAAAATTTAAAATAAATTTAAAATTACTATTTTTTCTACGTTCAAAATCAAATAATCACAATAAAAATAAATGGAAAGTAACTAATTGAATAAACTAACCTGATAAAAGAGATGATTGAAAATGAAAAATAAGATATTTTTTTCTGGTTTCAAACAGCTCTAACAGAGAAAGAGAGAAGAGAATAACGTTTGGGAGGAGAGAGAAGTGAGAACGTGTGAGAAAGGAGAAAAAAAAACGTTTGGTTTCCAAATATCCTATTTTTCAGCATTTAATATTTTATTTATTATATGTGATACAAAAATATTTTTATTTATTAATTTTTTTATATTCACTAATAATAGTTATTTTAAGGCCCCACAAAAAGTGAGGCCATGTGCTACTGCACAGCTTGCACAGGAAAAGAATCGGCCCTGATCTTCTACACTTGTCTGTATTAATTCTTTTTCCGATGCTCGTCTATATTGAATTCTAACATTCTTCTATGTTTATCTTTTCCAAATACTCGTCTGTATTGACTTCCAATACTCATTTGTGTTATTTCTCCTTCCAATACTCGTTTGTGAGTTTCAACACTCGTCTGTGTCAATTCTTTTTCCAATACTCGTCTGTATTGAGTTCTAACCTTCATGCGTGTTGACTCCTTCCAATACTCGCCTATATTGATATCCATCACCCGTCCGTGTTTATTTCACCCTCCTTTTTAACCTTTTGTTAAAGACTTCTCATTGCCTTTTGCATAAGAAACCATAACTTCTATCAATCTTTCTTCTTAATCTTTTGTTAGTAAATTCTCATTTACCTTTTGTACGATAAAACGATATCCCTAGTGAATTCGTCATTCACTCCAAAGATTAGGTCCCGCCTAGCAAACCATCTTCAAACCCTCTTACATAGCATATTCCCTAGCGGAGAACCTTGTCACTTGTTACCAATACCGTCCAAAACTTGTTAGTGGAGGCAAAGAAAACAAAAAAAAAATCGCATATACTGCATACATAGAGTATTGCATATATCACACATGCCTAACATTTCTTTTACAATTACCCTATTTTCCCCACATATATGTCAGCTAATCCCCAGAAGATTACTATATACAAAATCGTACTAGCCAAATCGTCACTCCAAAACCCCATTAAACAACTTCCTAATACACTTACCTCACATTACATTCATGCATTCCCAACGGGATTTTTTTTTTGGATATTCTGGTATTTAATCCTCTGTCATACCCCAAAATTTGTCCTCCCCTTTTCATTTTCACCTAACTTTTGGTTTGGGCATAAAATCATGGATTCAAGAGTCTTTATCACACAAAGCATTGAATGGAGGCTGAACCCTAAGTCAGATTTCTTCCATGGCATGCTTGTATGTGTGAGCCCTTCATCTTGGTTCTTTACCATGGAACATAGTCTGGAAACCTTAATTCTTGCACCATGGTTGTAAGCATCATCATGATAAATCAAACCCCTAAAACCATAGTTTCTGATTATGGCACTACTAGCCATTGTGTGTACATTCAAGTTTGAGGATTCATCTGATTTATTGGGTCTATTATGAAGGATTCATTTGCTTGATTAAGACTCCTTCCAAAGCTTTACATGGTCATTATCTTTTTGCTTGATTAGGGTTCATTTGTTCAAGTTCATTTCCATGGTATTACATGATTCATTTGGTTTAATTCATAGCATGACATAATTCATTTGGTCAAAGGGCATTGTGGTGCATACTTCACTTCAAGGTGTATTTCATTCATTCCATTAAGTCATATGTTATTCAAGTTCATTTCATGATTCATTCAAAGTCCATTTCATTTCCAAGTCCATTTGCATTTCAAATAAAGGGGAGTTCATTACAAAGTTTCATTACATCAATACATCAAAAGTCATTACATTACATATTATTTCATCCAAAAAAAATACTATTTTATACATAAGTTGACTTTTGATCAACTGTTGACTTTTTGATCAACAATTTGACCAAAGTGAACTAACTATTTTTTACCATCATAAACCTTATTTCTTGCATTGCTTCTCCACCAAGTCATCTTTTTGAATCTTAAAGGATCCATTTGCTTTTAATGTTGCATTCACCAAGTTCTCGTGTGTCTTCATGCTTAGAGGCTTCGTTGAATTAAAATCTCCACTTTTGCATACCCTACAAAACCAACTAAACCAATATATTTCACTACCAAAAATTTCAATCATAACAAGAATTGACAAGCTAGCCACAATTCAAACCTTATTAATATTCATAGCAAAGTTAAACCTAAGCATTCATACCAAGCATCATTAACATCACACATCCAAACACATGCTAAACATCACACATAACAAGAATTGACAAGCTAGCCACAATGCAAACCTTATTAATATTCATAGCAAAGTTAAACCTAAGCATTCATACGAAGCATCATTAACATCACACATCCAAACACATGCTAAACATAACAACAACGCCATACATTCACTAGTCATCACAACAACCCTATCCGTCATCCATGTTAACATTACATTCCAAACAAGGCATGCATCACTATTTCTAAACATTCAAGAAATGCATGAACAACAACAGTGCAAAACCAACATTCATAACCAAGCCACAACATTCAGTCAAATGATAGTAAAGCAAACTATCATGTAGTTGCCTATTCAACCAGGCCTAACCACATTGACAAAATAGTTCCAATATCCAAAACATAACACATATCCATAGCATCCATTGCATACATAACATGTTGCACATCATTAGAATCAACAACCATTTCAAAACATACATCATAATAGCCATAGCCTACATTCATATTCAACCAATATCAAACATTTCATGACATTCCATACATCCAAATAGCATCATCATCAAACTATGCAATTCATCTAACAATGCATTAGTAGCAGTCATGACAGCATTCCAATAGCTGCAACATTCATTCAACATAGTAGCATTCAATAACTAACCTAACTTTCCTAACCAACCATTAACCATTAACTGAAATCGAAACTACCTTGAAACTAACTGCATCAATTCAATCAACTAACTCAATGGAACTAAAACAGAACTGCATAACTAACTTTCACAATCAGTTGCACCTAAATCTAACAAACTCCAACCACCTATAAAAATCATCAATCATCTCCAATTCACTCTTGGATATTCCAATTTTACCAAATATACCATTCACCATCATTTCTTTATGACTCAACATCTGTTAATCCATCACTGATTCATTCATCATTCTTCACTCTCTTCGAATAATCAATCACCTTCATTCATCAGAACTCCAACTCTCCTTCGAATTCCATTTTTCACACCCTTCCCCAATCATTCAATCTTATCCCTCGGTTCATCAAATTCCTAATATCATAATCACTTTCATTACCTCACTCGTCAATTCAGAACATTCACTCAACCTCACTCTTGAATTGAACATAAACTGACCAGAACAAATCAATAGAAGAATAGGGGAAGAAGAAGTGAATTCAGCAAGCAAGAAAAGAGACTCAGAGTAAAGAACCCTACCGGAATCAAGTCGTTATCTTCACCTTCTCCGGAAGCGTAAGCCTCATTTTTTCCTCTTTTCACTTCAATTCAGTTACCGGAATATGAGTTAGGGTATGGGAATCGAAGCCCCAACCTCTTGGGCTTTGATTCCCCAAGATGAACATTTAATTTAACTTTTAAGCTTTTAGGGTTCTTGAGCATTTTGAATCGGTTTAGGCTTTAGAGGCTGAATTGGTTAAAATTGATCGCGGATATGGAGAGGGAATGAATAGACGTAGAGGGTGATGTATAGATTTCATGTTTCGGCCCTCTGCCGCCGCTGAAGCCGACCTCCGACGCATTGGAGGAGGTGGGTTTTTAGGTGAGGTATTGAATTGCTTCAGCATGCGTTTTGTTTAGTTTCAAAGTTGATATGAACCTTAGCTATTCCCTCTCCCTTGATGAATTGGGCCAACCTTACCGCCAAGCCCATGCTATTTTCTAATTTTCACCTCACAATACTACACACACCCTGATTAAAGGAAAGAAGCGTGTGGACCTTATGCATTGGGCTTGCATCTCAGTTTCATTTCTGCACTCTTTGCCAACTCAAACCCCCTCCCTGCTTTCCCTTTTTTCTTATTTCATTTTAGCAATTTTTTGTGTGGCATTTTTTACATATTTTTGTTGTTAATTGTTTTAACATTTTTTGATATAGAAACAATTAGGATTAACATGTTTACTTAGAATCCATTAGGTTTTAATTGAACCATTGTTGACATTGAGTTTTAATTACCTTTGAAGTAACATGATTAACATATAATTAACCTAGGTTCTTGATTAGGTTAAAATTCATTGATTCATTTCTAAATTCCATGATTCACCATGATAGCATGCTAATTTCCAATGGTTTTTGTGGTTAAATTCAATTTAGTTTCCCATTAGATTTTAATTCATTTTGATTGAAATCTCATTTGTTGTATGATTCCATTTACCTCTAATTGTCCATTTTGATCATGTATAACTTTAGACCTAGCTTCTAACTTGCATCCTTGTTGCATTTCTCATTTGTATTGTGTGATTGTGCTTGAGAATTACCATGGCCACTTGATTGTTTTAGGCATGGTATTGGTTGTAACTTATATGTGAATCTTTTCCATTTGATGTATTAATTTGTACCATCCCTTATTGTGGGTAAAGTGTCCCTCATTCCCATGAACATGTAATAGCTTAGGATTTCCCTTTCCTTTATTTCTTTCCATTGCATGTTAATTAACAAGATAAAATGAAAATATAAAAATATATTTTCCAAAGAATAAAAACACACTTGATTCAACGTCAAATGCTTTTCCAAATTAAATCCACTTGATAGCAACGCGAGTGTTTGATACAACGTCAAGTATCTCATTCATTCCATTCCATTCTCACACTTCTATCTTTATCACATTCTTCTCACATCTTTCATGATCAAATAAATTCCAAACACTTGATCCAACGTCAAGTGCCTTTTCAAAATAATTTCTCAATAAACTAGAAGACAATGGGGGGTGTACGTACTTGTGCACAACACTCAAGTACTTGGGTTGTCGGCCGTACCTAACTTGTGGCCGGATGCTTAACTTCCATTCAAAACACATAACAATAAAACGAGTTTAATTCGATGCTCTGAGAGTGAAAAAGAATGGTTAGGATGTCATTGTCCTCTCAACTCCCGAGTATTCTAATTGTTGGCCATACTTAGTCAAGGGTTAGATACTTGTCTCCCTCTAAGTACCAATGATTAAACTCGCCAAACATATTTCATAAAAAAAACTCTTTGGACGAAAAAGAGGGGTTGGATGCCACTGTCCTCGCAACTCCCATGTACTCAGATTGTCGGTCGTACCTATTTTGTGGTCTGATACTTGTCTCCAAGTCTAAAATCAACCACAACTCATCAAATCCAAATTTCTGCTTTAGATCATCTTTTCAAACCTTTTCTCAAAGGACATGTTACTTCCGTTTAACCGTGGTACAAACAACGCTTAAGCCTCTCATGCACGAGAAGACAAGTCATGTTTAACTGCTAGAATATGATCCAAGCGCATCCATTCTACTGGAAACAAACAAACACTTAAGTCTCCCATGCGCGAGAATGCAAGCAACATTAACCGCTAGAACATAAACGTTAACATCGTCAATTAAAAATAATCAACACACACTCCATTTTGTACTCAGAACTACGGAGCTCTGACTTCCATGTTGCACAATGAGGATACGTAGGCACAAGGGATCGAATCCTTGGCAAGCACACTAATTTAAAACTAATTTTTCTCCATTAACCAATATCAAGTAACCTTTAGATAACAACATCCAAACGCACAAAGAACAAGCAAAGTGGTTCCCGTTGAGTACAACAGATGTGAGGGGTGTTAATACATTCCCCTTGCATAACCAACTCCTGAATCCACTATTGGTTATGACAACCATTCTTTTGGGGTTTTATCAATATTTTTATTTTCCTTTTGAATAAATAAAATCTGGTAGCGACTCTGTATTTTTCACGACGCGGCATTTGCTAAGAAGCCAGTGACAACACTAAAACAACTTTTTTTTCAAAACTTTATCTTTTAGTGTTCATCATTATCCTTTAAATTTTACAACTCAACACTAGTTATTTTTTTTCTTCCACGTCATTCTTAACGTTGTAGTTCAAACATTCTACTAGCATATTCTAACTCAAATCCTATAGAGTCCTGGTCAAAATTATATGGCGTGACAGAACTTGTCATCAATGTTATTCTTATACTCAAATAAACACACAAAAACTACAAAAGAGAGCACCTGATGTCATCATTACTATTTAAGCAGAAAACATAAAAACACAAATAAACAAATTTAAATAAGCATAACTATGCCAACTAATTCAAGTATTAAATGTTTAAAGATCTCACAAATAATAAATTATCAGTTGCAATGCTGACTCTACACCTCCATGCATTTGATACATGCTTCAAAATCACCATTAAAAGTCCATCAAATAGCCTTCACCACAAAAGGGGACGCACCACAGACTCTCACGATGGCTTGTTGTGTTTTTTTCCTTAAACGTTGCTCTATTTTTCTAAGGAAACGTGCCATTAAATTGTTGTGTACAAGTGTGAGTTGGAAGTCCCACATTGATTAGAAAAGTGGAGGTTAAGAACTTTATAAGTGAGATGATCCATACACCTATCACTTAGGTTTTTGGTGAATATGTGATCTCTCTCTCAATTGTGTGTTTCTCTTGACCCAATATGAATGCTCCTCATGATGACCCAATAGTGACATCAAAGTTATTGGTTAAGCGCTATTTTAATTGTTTGAATGATGAAGTCAAATACAAAGATGAAGATGATATTATTGAATGGTTCTAATTACCATTTATGGAAGGGCAAGATGAAAGACTTACTATTTGTGAAGAAATTGTATTTACTGTTTTTAGTTCCGCAAAGTCGGATTGTGTATCTAATGAAGAATGGGAGTTTGAACATCAACATGTATGCGGTTTTATTTGAAAATATGTAGAAGATAATGTTTATAATCATATTGGTAATGAGACACATGCAAAAACTTTGTGGGAGAAGATAGAGTCCTTGCATGCCTCTAAATCAGGGACTAATAAATTGTTCTTGTTGAATAGCTTCATAAGTTTGAAGTATAAGAATGGGACTTCTATTTCAGATCACTTTAGTGAATTTCAAGGGCTCATTGATCAAAAGTTCATGAATGAGTATCAAATTTGATGATGAACTTTTGGGACTATTTCTATTTCTATCTTTACCAGAATTTCAGAAACTCGAGTTGACCTAAAACAAAAATTAAATGAAGAACAATGGACAATCAACATTCAAACCATAGGGTTAAGCTTTAGTGGATAATTTCGAGTGGAATGATAACTTAGTTAAGTGAAGGGGGTGAGTGTAGCTACCTGATAGGAATCAGTTTCTATTGTATACTACAGAGGTTGAGTTCATTGCAATTATCGAAGTATGCAAAGAGTTACTATGGTTGAATTTTTTTTTGCAAGAGCTTGGTTTTGTTCAAGACAAATATCTGTTATTTGTTGATAGTTAAAACACTATTCATCTTGGTAAGAATCTGACTTTTCATAATAGGTCCAAACACATTGATGTGAGATATCATTGAATACATGATGTTTTGGATGCTAAGTTGTTGGAGTTAGCTAAAGTTCATACAAATGATAATGGTTCTAATATGATGACTAAAGCATTACTGAGAGGGAAATTTGAAGTTTGTTGTGATATTGTCAGTTTGGAGATTTCCTCCACATAGTTATGAGGGGGAGATTTGATGGGTTTGGGCTCACTTCCTATGTGGAGAAAAGTCTAAATATGATTAGCCGATTTGTCTCACTTATTTAAGTAGAGAGTGTCAATTTAGGATTGAGAGAGATAGAGAGAAAATCCTTAATTTTATATCCGTTGTAGTTCCCGCAAAGGCGATACAAGTGTATGTGGGTGAAAGAGCTTCTACTTGAGGAGGAGTATAGTGGATGAACTCACACTTAAGAGGGAGATTATTGTGTACAAGCGTGAGTTGAAACTCTCACATTGCTTAGAAAAGTGGAGGTTGAGCACTTTATAAATGAGATGACCCATACATCTATCACCTTAATATTTGGAGTGAATATATTGATAAAATAAAATATTTTGTTATAATTAGTCATAATTAGTTTCCTATAATTATGTTGTATCATAATTAGATAGTTGACCAAATATTACATATTGATGTATATATATTACATTCAGATCAATGAGAAGGACCCGATTTCCATTATCTTACATACTACCAATCCTAATTGATCCCTCTCTCTAAAAATAAAAGAAAATTCAAAGAGGCGTTTCTTCTTCTCCCTCATTACAGTCCTCTGCCGCATGCTTCTTCTCCCTCCTTGAAGTTTGTCATCGCAACAGGACTACCGTCCTCTGTACCATCGCCGCTGAACACGAGAACCACTCTATTCTCTTTCCTTCCGCCTATGTTCGCTCCTCCGTCGTCGCACACCACTGTGCACAAGGACCCACGTGATTCTGATCCCTGTTCTACGATCGACTCCTTCGTATCACACCATAATCGCACCTTCTCTCCTCCGTAAATCAACGCTACTGTTTGCGTGTTTACGTTTTGTACGTGTTTTCACAAGTAGTTTTGTTTGGTACGTGTTTTCACCTATCTCTACTGTTTGTGTATTTTCACTGTTCCACCTGCAGCCATGTCTGACTTAGACCATTCAAAACACAGTGACCCCGATACCCATAAATCCGCCGATACTGGTGATTTCGGCCAGCCCAAGAACACCACATTTCGAGGTTCCAAATCAAAGTTTCATCCCACTCTTGCCGTCTCCAATATTAGGAACCACATTCCTATTATTCTTGAGATGGAAAAAGATCAATATGGTACCTAGGTGTCGCACCTCGAAAAATATGGGGATACGACTTCAAAGCGAAACGCAATCGCACGCTCGCAATGATGGACTAAACAGAGTCGCCACCGAACTTTATTTTTTCCTAAAAAGGAAAGGGGAAATATCGATAAAACCCTAGACAAAACGACAATGATTATTGGTCGTCGCAACCAAATTAGGGTTCGGGAGTCGATTACGCAAGGGGAAGGCATTAGCACCCCTCACGTCCGTTGTACTCAACGGGAACCATTAGGTCAGTTGTGTGCGTTAGTGTTAGTTAAATATGTTAGGCTTTTCAAGTTATTATGTGGGAAAGAAAGAATAAAATAAAGGAAAATGTTTTTTTGGTTTTTTGATGAAGGACTAAACCTAAGTTTTTTATTAATGGGCCTGACAAGATTTATAAATCCTGCTCCTACGTATCTCAAAAGAGAAATCAAGGCTTACGTAGTTCTGGGTAGAAAAATGTTTGTTTGTTGGTCGATTTTAGCGAAAGCTATACTGTATTAATCGACGAAAACATTGTTTTACCCAAAACAGATGAGGAGTGGACGCATACCACACATCGAACGGATTTATAAATCTACATTCGGAAAAGCGTCACTTATCTCTACTCAACAATCGTGGCCGAAACATTGTTTTGTATCACTTAAGACAATATATCTTTCATTTATGAAAAAGGTTTTTGATTAATCGCACGGCGGCGAGAAAAAAAGTTTGATTGGTTGGAGGTATTTTGAGTGATGGCGAGAACTTGGATGAGCGAGATATACATCTCGAATCCTAGCCTCAGGAGTGCATGGTATACACCATGTTCCATTTCCATCTTTATTGAAAAAGTATTAAGGTAGGAATTAGGTATTTTGAAGTTTGAAAGACGAGTACTTGTGACCTACAAGCTCTTACAGCTTGGGTCTAATACTCGGGACTACGTCTGGACATTCCACCCAGGCAGTCTGTTTCTTTCCAATATTGCTAAGAAAATGATTCGAATATTTATGAATGTTTTGGAGGGAAGACGAATATTTATGGCTTGCAAGCTCTTACAGCTTGAGCCTAATATTCGGGATTACAACTGGATATTCCCTCCAGGTAATCTTTTTCTTCCAACTTTATTAAGAAGATGATTTTGAATATTGGAGTGTTAAAGAGAAGACGAATATTTATGGCTTGCAAGCTCTTATAGCTTGAGCCTAATATTCGGGATTATAACTGGATATTCCCTCCAGGATAATCTTTTTCTTCACGCTTTATTTAGAAGGTGATTCGAGATAATTACGGATATTTTGGCGAGAAGACGAATATTTATGACTTACAAGCTCTTACAGCTTGAGCCTAATATTCGGGATTACGACTGGACATTCCATCCAGGTAATCTTTTTCTTCACGTTTTATTTAGAAAATGATTTGAATATTAAATTAAAACAATTAAAGTACCGAGGTTTGAAATTATTGAAAGTTTAGTTGATGTTGCTTAAGAGCTCATTGTAAGAAGGCCCAAGAGTAAGCTATGTGAGGTTGGCGGCGATGCTTAAAAACAATCGACTTACGAGGGTGTGAAAATGGGCTCGATATTGAATCGAGAAAAAATGTGATTTTAATAGTTTTAAAATGGTTTTGAATGAATGATGAAATTAAAAGAAATCAAATTTGCATTATTAAACAATAATAAAAAAACTATGAGTAATAAAACATAAACATAAAAAGAAAATGTTAAAAGAAATAAAAATGCTACATATAGGGGTATTAAACCCACTACACTAAAGTCCTAGAAACCACTCCTCTCCACCAGGCCACTTACCAACTAGTTGTTATTTTAATATTAACTTAAATATATAAACCAAGATAAATAAAAAAAGAATTAAAAATAAAAATAACTAAGAAAAAGGAAACTGTTGGACTAACCTAATTAAACCCAGCCGCTTGGCTGTTGGGTTTTAGAGTTAATGGATTGGGGAATAACAAATACATTAATACCCTATTAAATAAAAGAAATGGAAGACTTAACGTGTAATTTTTTAGTTTTAAATGTGGTTTTGTTGAAAAAAGTAAAAAGAAAATGCATAAAAGAAATAAAAAACGAAAGGGTACTGTAACATAATCCAGAAGAGTTCAATGAGTTTCAAACTCCCTCTTACGCCTCCCAACTGCGTTTCTTTCGAAAATCGCTTCTCCATATCTTGCTCTCTCTCGTTGAAACCCTCTCACTCAAAAGCTCACACTAGCCTATTCGTTCCCCTCTCCGTCTCACTTTCACCCATCCTCACCCTTTCGCTCTCAAAGAAATGCTCCAGAAAGATTCAAGCAAAAACTCACCTTCGGTGGCGGTAATGACGTTGATGATGAAGCTTCAAGCTCTTCCAACTCTTCAACCAGGTTTTCTTTGATTCTCAGGTTTAGGGTTTTTTTTTTCTGTTTGGTAGCTTTTAATTCCGCCTCCGATTAGGTTTTTTTTCGTTTCGAATTGTAGCCACCGATCTTCTCACTAATCCCTTCACTATTTATCCTCTACGAATTAGGGTTTTTAGGATGGCATATGGAGCTCAAAAGAGTATCTTGCAAAACCCCCTTCTGGGTGGTCAGGGTTCGGTCGCCCTAATCGATGCTTGGGTAGGAACAGGTAAACTGGGTTTTGCTTTCTTCTATGTTTTTGTCTCAATTCCAATTTGGGAATTTTTGGATTTTTAACAGCCTGGAATAATTAACCGTGTTTTACTGCAGTGAAAACCGGAATATTCATGTGGTTTAATGCTTGCAGGAGAAAACGATGAGCTTGGGAGCATGGCTTTCACGTGGCTTTGGTGGTGCAACTCTTCCGCAGTCTTGATAGATTTTTTCGTCAAGTCATCAACTTCTTTCTCCAATCTTTTTATGTCATCGCTGGGGAAGACATGGACTTCAGTTTCTTAATGGCATCCATTTCCTTTTGTCGAGCTCCTCTAATGCTTTGCCGAGTATCCTCGCAAGATTTAATCACCAACTTATTCATAGCCTGCACGTGCTCTTTGGCCAATGGTGGAATGACAGCAATCAATCTTTCACCATCTGTTTTAGGATTTAATCCTAATGGAGATGAAACAGTGACGTTCTCTAATTGTTTAAGTGTCTCTGGATCATAAGAATTAACAGATAAGGTTTTTTGATCGAGTACGGAAACAAGAGCAAACTGATTCAAATGCATTTTGACACCGCCAGTTTCTACGATAATATGATCAAGCATTCCAGCGGATGCTCTTCCTGTCCGTAGTTTGCTTAGTTCAACGGATAATGCCGCCATATCAGACTCCATCTGTGAGGCAGCAGAAGCCTTAATGGTAGGACCCACGTTTGGTGAAACCTCAACTGCACTAACACCCCCTTCATCCTTCGACTTTTGCTGATAAAATTAGGCACAGTTGGAAGAGTAAAGACTCTAGTGCTAGCATCGGATATGCAAAGTTTAACAGGGGAATTTTCACAAACATGACTGGAGCAAGAAGGTAACTGTTTTTTTGTGTGCCTGTTTTAGCTTTAGCCAATACATCCTTACCCTTCTATTTGAATTTCCTTTTACAATTTGTGTCTTCTGTTACTTTGCTGACTCGAGATAAAACAAACTCTTTTTTTTTTTTGCAGGAGAACGCTACACCTACAAGATACAAGGGCTGATAGCTCTAGTTTGATGATTGTGTACTTTCCAATCAGTCTGGAACCCTTACAGTCTGATCATCACCGACCCCATTGCTTTTGGAATCTGATACACAAATGGTTCCAGATATATCTCCTTCCAATGCATTTACAGCGGCCAACAACACAAAGCTTCCATACTTATTGTCAAAATGGGAGATCACTGTTGAATCTTCAAGATATCCATGGTGGTGCTAGGAAATCAATTCTGAAATGGAATGCGGCCCTTGTTTCATACCCTTATTATCCTCATAAAGCCAACAACATTCTCCTCCCGACATCTGACAAGAAATAATTCTTCTGAATGCCTCTGAGTTTCAAGTGATTGAATTCCTTAGTGCAGTCATTGACATTTGACTGTGAAACAGACTTTGAATTTGTGTTAACAGCCATAAGAGCAGCAGGCTCAAAAGATCTATCTTGCCCATATATTGTCATATCCCGAGAAGAGGAGCCATTAGTAGACATCGTTGTGTCTGAGAAATTCATACCCATGTATGCAAACCTGGTGGAAACATGGTCAGGATACTGTTGGAAATAATTCAATGGTACAGGACTAGTTATTGTGCCATTGATTACAGGATACACAGGAGGCTCAAATGGCAAGAAACCTGAAGTTAGCCCCTCATATAATTGCTCCTCAATATATGGACCACACATTTGTCCATGTTCATTCACATGCATCCATCCACTCACAAAAACATGTTGTTGCTGAAGTTTCTGTTGTGGGGAGCCAAACAATTATCAGCGGTTACGGTGAGTTTTTTTTGATGCTGTCATGTTCTTTCCAATTTTCTGTTGTGGCCTTTGTAACCGAAATATGGATTGCTGTGATATTGCAGGTTACGGTTAGGTAATTTGGTGAGGAGATGTGCTGCAGTGATAAAGATGAATGGCAATGGCGGTAGTGAAGCAAATATGAGATTGGAGTTTGGTTGCTGCGACAACAAAACGGTTCGAGCATGAGGACCAAACTGATGCCGAAATTCACAGGAAGTGTATCTTTGGTAGACATGTCACTTCCTACATGAAGGATGCGATTAAAGATGAACCAGAAGGCGTTTGAGCTTGACGGATTGAAGAACTTTACAAGGAAGTTCATGCTGCTATTATACAGATCCTTCAACTAGAATCGTATGCAAATCTCTCCTCATCAGCAGGCAGTTCAGAAGTGTCATGTTCAGGTGTATAATTAGCTCCTCAGATTCGCCTTGTTAGTTCACATGACGAGGTTTATGAACCATGTGATGATTATGTCGCATAGGATGACGCTCTTCTAGTTGATTGCACTAGCCTTTTAGAACATCATCCAACAATGTGCATGGAAATAGGCTGTGGAAATGGATTTCTTCTTGCATCCCTGGCTCTTATTCTTGGGCAAGAAGGCAATGGTGTAAATTACAACTACAACCGAACCTTCAAGGAGAATCCAAAGCTCCAAGCTTCACTGAGGTATTCAGAAACTTCTGCAACTTCTTCAATCAACAATACCTACTTTCCTCTTCACTATGTGTCATCGTCATCCTCATCTTCACCCAGTGAGTTTTCTTTCAACCCACTTTGCGTCTCAATTTCGGTTGATGCTGTTGCGGTACCGAATTCGTGGTTGACGTAGAAATTGAATGTTCAAAATGCATTACAATTCCATCTGATGAATGCTGAATTCTGCTACATAACATGAGAAGCTAAGTTCATAAGCATGCCGCCGTAGCTATTGATCATGAAATCGCGGTGAAGTTGATGTGGAAAAGCGAATAAAGAACGTTATCTGCTTCTGTGAATGAACATGCTTCAGACGAGTGCCTTCTTTCCCTTTTCTCGTTTTGGATTACGTGTATCTCTGTTTTTCTTGTAAATTAAGTATGCCTTGGATAAACTTATGTTTTGTAAAAAAATGACATTATTGTGAAATAAAAAAGTTAGCTTCTCTCGTAGCAAGTCAAAAGAAGCCTTTCCTTGTATCTCCAGGACTTCATGTATCCAAGTGGTGATGTTTAAAGGTTATGAGTTAATCCACTTTCCATGGGAACGATGGTTATGATTTAAATTGGTTCCAAATGGATAATGGATATGGATTTTGGATATGGAATTAAAAATAGAGTTGGGTTATTGGATTGAAAAAAATGGAGTTATTTGTGGGTTCAAGTAATTTGGATATTTGATTATAAAAATGGATATGGATTTTTAGGAATAATCCAAGACTAATCTAAAAATCAATTTAAATAATAATAACAAATTAGCAAAAACCAAATTAAAATCAAATTAATCTATAATTCGTTAAAATTACTTTGATATTAACTCTAACATTCATTTGGAAATTAAAATCAATTAGAGTTTGAATCATTAGTAAAATAAACAATTAAGATTAAATTGAAATTTGGAATTAAACTTAATTCGAAATTAAAATCAAATTGAAAATTAAAAAGGTTAAATAATTAAAATCCATTTTATAATCAAAAAAACACCATGATCAAAAAGGCATAGACAATGACCAATGTGTAACAAAAATAAGGATTTGGGAATGAATGTATGCAAATGAACCTTAGGCCAAGTGTCAAATAAGAATGAAAAGAATGGAAAAAATTCAGGATCAAAATCGGGGTATGACAGTTGCCCCTATTTAAGCGTCTTCACTAGAGAGTATGAAGCAGGACACTCTTCATATGATCATAGTGGGAGATGGTTAAATACTAAGAAGACCCGGATTTTGATCCTGAATCCCTATGACATGATGTGATATGATATGATATGATATGATATGACATGCATGGATGCATGATTTTTTCGTAATTTTTATCTGCTAGGGATATGGTGGACCCTTGACAGGAGATGCTACTTAGACAGACCAAACTGTGGAGAATGCTGATGGTCCACAGGAAGACAGACAGGTGGTAAGAAACAAACTCGCTGGGGAAAACAAATCCTGCTGGAGAAACAGACACACACTGGGGAGTAAACGAAGTGGAATTTGATAAGCAGCATTCAGAGTACAAGAGATTTAGGGAGTAAGTTCACAGATGACTTACCAGACCTGACAATGCTGGGGAATAATCATGGAGAAAAACTCTTCAGAACAGGTTCAAGTATGACCTGACACCGGAATAAAGCTCAACAATAGGTTCATACATGACCTGAATAGTATTGAACGACAGGAAAAAAATCTTCAGAGCAGGTTCAAGTATGACCTGACACCGGAAAAAAGCTCAACAACAGGTTCATACATGACCTGAATAGGATTGAACAAACAGAGAAAAAAATCTTCAGTACAGGTTCATGTATGACCTGACACCGGAATAAAGTTCAACAACAGGTTCATACATGACCTGAATAGTATTGAACAAAAGTTGGAAAAACTCTTCAGAGCAGGTTCAAGTATGACCTGACACCGGAATAAAAGCTCAACAACAGGTTCATACATGACCTGAATAGTATTGAACAAAAACTGGAAAAACTCGTCAGAGCAGGTTCAAGTATGACCTGACCCCGGAATAAAAGCTCAACAACAGGTTCATACATGACCTGAATAGTATTGAACAAAAATTGGAAAAACTCTTCAGAGCAGGTTCATGTATGACCTGACCCCGGAATAAAAGCTCAACAACAGATTCATATATGACCTGAATAGTATTGAACAAAAATTGGAAAAACTCTTCAGAGCGGGTTCAAGTATGACCTGACCCCGGAATAAAAGCTCAACAACAGGTTCATACATGACCTGAATAGTATTGAACAAAAATTGGATTTGAAAATGACTGTGAAAACCGGATGTGGGTTTAAGAGCACCAAATACAAACTGGAATCAAAGGTCAAAGGATCTAGGATCGACAACAAGACCTGGGTCAATGCAAAATGAGCACGAAGTACATTTCGGCTATGCATGATTTGAATTTCCTTTTATGCATGATATATGAATGATCATGATTATGAGAATGCTGACACTGGGCAGACTGGGAGTTTGTAAAGGCTTTTTATGGAAGCTCATGATTCCTCAACACCGAGAACTCAACCAAATATTTTATGATAGATGTTGTCAAAGGAGGATTCTGTTCAGTTTGATAGCCACAACTTAGCCAATGGATCCTTTTGGAGGATTAATGAATCGTGCTAGCATAATTTTCGGGCACTCGTCTTAAACTCAATAGTTGTTGACGTATGGCAGAATTTGTTTGGACAGTTTGAAAGCACGAAGAAATAGGTTCTGCCCCTCTGTGGCTCATCTTGCCCCAGTTTGTTGGGATCTTGGAGATGTTCACTTTGAAAGTGAGTTTGGAAACGACTTGCCATGAGACTATCTCGAGATGGCTTGCCCCAAGTGTTTGTAACTTGCAGTAGTCTGAACTTGACTAACCAAATGTTGGAATGGCAGACTCTTGGTTGACTGTCTTTTGGATAGTTGGACTCATTGAGCTCTGAGGTGGCTTGCCCCAGTCTAAGTCTTGAAGCAAATAACTCTTAGTTAACTGAACCTTGGAGTGATTGGACTTACTGAGCTCTGAGGTGGCTTGCCCCAGTCTGATTCTTGAAGTAGATTACTCTTGGCTAGATGACCCTTAGGGTGATTAGCTCGAAGTGATTTGCCCTGTTTGGACTTCTTTCACTTCATCAAGTTCCTCAACTGTATATTGTTGGAATTTCCTTGATGCTAAACGTTGACTTGCAAATAAGATTGTGCAAAAAAATGGTAATTTTAATGCAGTGTTTATGCAAAAATTTGAAATCAAAGTTTATTGATATGAATGGGTGAAATACAGTGAACGAGTCATTGATAAGAACGCAATGGTGATCAAGTCATTCACAGTATGCAAGTTGGTGCCATCAAATGATTAACAAAAATCGTTTGGAGTCAGGTTAACACAACCTTGTTGTAGTATGCTTTCAAAATAA
Organism: Lathyrus oleraceus; assembly: GCF_024323335.1. Lineage (NCBI taxonomy): Eukaryota > Viridiplantae > Streptophyta > Magnoliopsida > Fabales > Fabaceae > Lathyrus > Lathyrus oleraceus. Next base: position 193,354,591 of record NC_066583.1, read on the forward strand.
ACCCTGCCTCAATTAGGTCTTTTAAGGGTTATAACGTGGCCTGGTTCACGGTTTTTTAAACGAAAGGATATAAGGCTCAAAATTTATTTTTTACCCACCCCTTCTTCTTGATGATCTCCAGATCCTACGTTCAGTTAATTCGATACACGCATTCGACTTCCAAGAGGGTTCGAAGGTGTGATGGGGATTCAAGACGAATTTTCTTGAAATGGCAGTCACCTTATTATATATTTTTTGTTTTGTTGAGGATTTTGGTGACCTCTTTTGATTGATTTTCTTTTCCCTAATTTTGCCTGGACCGCTTCTCTGAAGCTTTTGGTCCATCGGGATGCCCTAACTTTTGCCTAAGTCATTTCGTGGTATTTGATTTAGCGGGCTTTTTTATTTTTTAAAGGTATTGACTGCCACCTTATTGGTGGATAAGGATCAACCAACACTAATTTTAGCTTTTCTCAACTTCTTCGACACTTCAACATGTGCGCGAAGGATAACATGTGGTTGAACCTAAATGGAGGGTGTTCATATGGACGATTTTTTTTGAAAGATCGAATGCATGATCAAAATATCTGAACACAACTACCCTGCCCCAGGTTAAGATTAAGGGTTTTAGATCCGAAACAAACGCCAACTTCTAGGCTCAAAGTGTTTGTCTAGGGATTAACTCCTTATAACTTCAGTGTTTGGGGATTTGAAACAATGCCTTACATCATCGACAAGGATTTACTCAAAAGCATACCACAATAATTTCAGGTGTTTCGTTTTCATCATCCTCCTTCCAATCTTTGTTAACACAACAGTTTGATAAACAAAAGTGAATGAGAGGAGTATTTTGTTTTTGTTTTTTAACATAAATGAAAAACGAGTGAATACGAATGGATTAATTCAGAAGATGCATAAACCTTTCATTAATCTTACCAATTCAAAGAAAACAACAATGCTTAAAAGTAATTAACAATCAACATGCGAGGAAACTACAAAAGAAATGTTGAGACAGCCAAATGATTGCCAGCTTTAGGGAATTGACTTCTTCAAACTTGAAGGTTCGGATCAACAAGCTTTTTGACATTGGCATGATGATCTTCAAATTCTTTTCCTTCATTCTCATCGTTGAACGCAACCCTCTTGGATTCACTACTCACTTCTCCTTTTCTTTCATTGGTATGGGTCGTGACATTGGAAATCCAAGGCGGTATCTTAATGCTCTTACCAGGAAACAATGATAGCTCATTATCCACATCCCTGACATCTTCCTTGTGGTACAAAACCTTGAGGGGTCTCAAGGGTCCTTTCCCTTTCTCATTACCTGGCTCAGAAATCAAGGTATATGTACCTGAGCCTTCCTCCTTGAGTGTTAGTGACCTTATGTCAATCAATCCTTGCAACTTGAGCTTAAAACTCTTGCATTCCTCGATGGAGTGCCCCATTGTCCCAGTATGGTATTCGCACTTGACCTTCGGATGATCTTCTTCAAAGATTAAGCTCTTTTTGTTAATTAACCCTCGCACTAAGGCTTTCAACGCTAAGTAAGAATCCAGGTCATGTCCCAATGCTCCTTTATGGAATTCACATGTTGCATTTGGATTGTACCATGGCAGGTATGGTGACACAGGTGCGAGAGCTCGAGGGGTCACCAAAGCATTTTGGATCAGTTGCGGGTAGAGCTTGCTATATGGCACCGGAATCGAGTTATTGTGATCCTTGTTCCTCTTGTTCTGATTCTGATTTTTGTTCTGAACCTGGCTTGGGTGACCTTGAGGAGCAATAGCCAGAGGATGTTGATGATGACGTCTTAAAGGAGGTCCATATACTGGTAAATGAGGAGCTTCCACATGGAATTTCCTTTGACTTGAGGTAACACTAGATGGATGTGGAGTAGTAGCTCTCTTTGTTGCAGCAGTGTATATTGGGTGACCCTCTTTTCTCAACAAGACTTGCAGGGTTTCCAAGACCCATCTCATTTGGCTCTTCAAAAGATTAAGTTCCTCCTTCAGTACTTCTTGGCTATTTCTTAGCTCGTCCATCATCTCCTGAGACATGGTTCTTTGTTCTAAACGCGTGTTGAGAATCACTTTGCTTCACGGACAAAAGATGGATGAGTTTTTTTTGGTATTTTGTCTGGAAAATGACATGCATTATGATGTGATGCAAATGCAATGGAATGCGAATGAATGCAATGCAAGCCATGCACATTTGTTTTTTTCATACACGGGTTCAAAAGTCTGAGGTACTGACGAATCTGATTGTTTTCCAAGAATAGGTTCTCACCAGGTATGGTCTAAGGTTTTTGAAAAAGTTCCTAGAGTCATGGATCCATTAGACTGTTTGCTACCTGCGGCAACTTACTTGCCGGGCATCAACTCCATCTAAAGAATCTACTCTAAGTGAGGTTCTCGCATCGATCCAACGAGAAATACATCTCGCAGACCCACACTACGCAACCATCTTTCCTAGTTGGGCAAAGAACTAAGGTTCTACAAATGGTTCTCAGAGTCATGGATCCTAAAGAAAATATCGAAGCTTACGACAACTTACTTGCCGAGCGACAACATCCTCTCAAGAATCTACTCTAAGTGAGGTTCTCGTACCGACCCAACGAGAAATACATCTCACGGACCCGCACTACTCAACCTCGTCCTATCTTATGTTTTTACTCGAGACTCGGGTAAAAAGTCTTTCCCACATGGTTTACAATCAGAGTATCCAAGTACCAAACCATAATCGAATCAATACAACAGATATATCAATATAATAATAAAGATAATAAAAAGCAACAAATAAGGGAAAAGCCACAAAAATTAAACAAACAAAGGCACACAAACGTCCTAACTAGGCTTGACTCACTTAGGGACTGTCTGACTCCCCAGCAGAGTCGCCATCTGTCGCACCTCGAAAAATATGGGGATACGACTTCAAAGCGAAACGCAATCGCACGCTCGCAATGATGGACTAAACAGAGTCGCCACCGAACTTTATTTATTCCTAAAAAGGAAAGGGGAAATATCGATAAAACCCTAGACAAAACGACAATGATTATTGGTCGTCGCAACCAAATTAGGGTTCGGGAGTCGATTACGCAAGGGGAAGGTATTAGCACCCCTCACGTCCGTTGTACTCAACGGGAACCATTAGGTCAGTTGTGTGCGTTAGTGTTAGTTAAATATGTTAGGCTTTTCAAGTTATTATGTGGGAAAGAAAGAATAAAAGAAAGGAAAATGTTTTTTTGGTTTTTTGACGAAGGACTAAACCTAAGTTTTTTGTTAATGGGCCTGGCAAGATTTATAAATCCTGCTCCTACGTATCTCAAAAGAGAAATCAAGGCTTACGTAGTTCTGGGTAGAAAAATGTTTGTTTGTTGGTCGATTTTAGCGAAAGCTATACTGTATTAATCGACGAAAACATTATTTTACCCAAAACAGATGAGGAGTGGACGCATACCACACATCGAACGGATTTATAAATCTACATTCGGAAAAGCGTCACTTATCTCTACTCAACAATCGTGGCCGAAACATTGTTTTGTATCACTTAAGACAATATATCTTTCATTTATGAAAAAGGTTTTTGATTAATCGCACGGCGGCGAGAAAAAAAGTTTGATTGGTTGGAGGTATTTTGAGTGATGGCGAGAACTTGGATGAGCGAGATATACATCTCGAATCCTAGCCTCAGGAGTGCATGGTATACACCATGTTCCATTTCCATCTTTATTGAAAAAGTATTAAGGTAGGAATTAGGTATTTTGAAGTTTGAAAGACGAGTACTTGTGACCTACAAGCTCTTACAGCTTGGGTCTAATACTCGGGACTACGTCTGGACATTCCACCCAGGCAGTCTGTTTCTTTCCAATATTGCTAAGAAAATGATTCGAATATTTATGAATGTTTTGGAGGGAAGACGAATATTTATGGCTTGCAAGCTCTTACAGCTTGAGCTTAATATTCGGGATTACAACTGGATATTCCCTCCAGGTAATCTTTTTCTTCCAACTTTATTAAGAAGATGATTTTGAATATTGGAGTGTTAAAGAGAAGACGAAATTTTATGGCTTGCAAGCTCTTATAGCTTGAGCCTAATATTCGGGATTATAACTGGATATTCCCTCCAGGATAATCTTTTTCTTCACGCTTTATTTAGAAGGTGATTCGAGATAATTACGGATATTTTGGCGAGAAGACGAATATTTATGACTTACAAGCTCTTACAGCTTGAGCCTAATATTCGGGATTACGACTGGACATTCCATCCAGGTAATCTTTTTCTTCACGTTTTATTTAGAAAATGATTTGAATATTAAATTAAAACAATTAAAGTACCAAGGTTTGAAATTATTGAAAGTTTAGTTGATGTTGCTTAAGAGCTCATTGTAAGAAGGCCCAAGAGTAAGCTATGTGAGGTTGGCGGCGATGCTTAAAAGCAATCGACTTACGAGGGTGTGAAAATGGGCTCGATATTGAATCGAGAAAAATGTGATTTTAATAGTTTTAAAATGGTTTTGAATGAATGATGAAATTAAAAGAAATCAAATTTGCATTATTAAACAATAATAAAAAAACTATGAGTAATAAAACATAAACATAAAAAGAAAATGTTAAAAGAAATAAAAATGCTACATATAGGGGTATTAAACCCACTACACTAAAGTCCTAGAAACCACTCCTCTCCACCAGGCCACTTACCAACTAGTTGTTATTTTAATATTAACTTAAATATATAAACCAAGATAAATAAAAAAAGAATTAAAAATAAAAATAACTAAGAAAAAGGAAACTGTTGGACTAACCTAATTAAACCCAGCCGCTTGGCTGTTGGGTTTTAGAGTTAATGGATTGGGGAATAGCAAATACATTAATACCCTATTAAATAAAAGAAATGGAAGACTTAACGTGTAATTTTTTAGTTTTAAATGTGGTTTTGTTGAAAAAAGTAAAAAGAAAATGCATAAAAGAAATAAAAAACGAAAGGGTACTGTAACATAATCCAGAAGAGTTCAATGAGTTTCAAACTCCCTCTTACGCCTCCCAACTGCGTTTCTTTCGAAAATCGCTTCTCCATATCTTGCTCTCTCTCGTTGAAACCCTCTCACTCAAAAGCTCACACTAGCCTATTCGTTCCCCTCTCCGTCTCACTTTCACCCATCCTCACCCTTTCGCTCTCAAAGAAATGCTCCAGAAAGATTCAAGCAAAAACTCACCTTCGGTGGCGGTAATGACGTTGATGATGAAGCTTCAAGCTCTTCCAACTCTTCAACCAGGTTTTCTTTGATTCTCAGGTTTAGGGTTTTTTTTTTCTGTTTGGTAGCTTTTAATTCCGCCTCCGATTAGGTTTTTTTTCGTTTCGAATTGTAGCCACCGATCTCCTCACTAATCCCTTCACTATTTATCCTCTACGAATTAGGGTTTTCAGGATGGCATATGGAGCTCAAAAGAGTATCTTGCAAAACCCCCTTCTGGGTGGTCAGGGTTCGGTCGCCCTAATCGATGCTTGGGTAGGAACAGGTAAACTGGGTTTTGCTTTCTTCTATGTTTTTGTCTCAATTCCAATTTGGGAATTTTTGGATTTTTAACAGCCTGGAATAATTAACCGTGTTTTACTGCAGTGAAAACCGGAATATTCATGTGGTTTAATGCTTGCAGGAGAAAACGATGAGCTTGGGAGCATGGCTTTCACGTGGCTTTGGTGGTGCAACTCTTCCGCAGTCTTGATAGATTTTTTCGTCAAGTCATCAACTTCTTTCTCCAATCTTTTTATGTCATCGCTGGGGAAGACATGGACTTCAGTTTCTTAATGGCATCCATTGCCTTTTGTCGAGCTCCTCTAATGCTTTGCCGAGTATCCTCGCAAGATTTAATCACCAACTTATTCATAGCCTGCACGTGCTCTTTGGCCAATGGTGGAATGACAGCAATCAATCTTTCACCATCTGTTTTAGGATTTAATCCTAATGGAGATGAAACAGTGACGTTCTCTAATTGTTTAAGTGTCTCTGGATCATAAGAATTAACAGATAAGGTTTTTTGATCGAGTACGGAAACAAGAGCAAACTGATTCAAATGCATCTTGACACCGCCAGTTTCTACGATAATGTGATCAAGCATTCTAGCGGATGCTCTTCCTGTCCGTAGTTTGCTTAGTTCAACGGATAATGCCGCCATATCAGACTCCATCTGTGAGGCAGCAGAAGCCTTAATGGTAGGACCCACGTTTGGTGAAACCTCAACTGCACTAACACCCCCTTCATCCTTCGACTTTTGTTGATAAAATTAGGCACAGTTGGAAGAGTAAAGACTCTAGTGCTAGCATCGGATATGCAAAGTTTAACTGGGGAATTTTCACAAACATGACTGGAGCAAGAAGGTAACTGTTTTTTTGTGTGCCTGTTTTAGCTTTAGCCAATACATCCTTACCCTTCTATTTGAATTTCCTTTTACAATTTGTGTCTTCTGTTACTTTGCTGACTCGAGATAAAACAAACTCTCTTTTTTTTTTCTTTTTTTTTGCAGGAGAACGCTACACCTACAAGATTCAAGGGCTGATAGCTCTAGTTTGATGATTGTGTACTTTCCAATCAGTTTGGAACCCTTACAGTCTGATCATCACCGACCCCATTGCTTTTGGAATCTGATCCACAAATGGTTCCAGATATATCTCCTTTCAATGCATTTACAACGGCCAACAACATAAAGCTTCCATACTTATTGTCAAAATGGGAGATCACTGTTGAATCTTCAAGATATCCATGGTGGTGCTAGGAAATCAATTCTGAAATGGAATGCGGCCCTTGTTTCATACCCTTATTATCCTCATAAAGCCAACAACATTCTCCTCCCGACATCTGACAAGAAATAATTCTCCTGAATGCCTCTGAGTTTCAAGTGATTGGATTCCTTAGTGCAGTCATTGACATTTGACTGTGAAACAGACTTTGAATTTGTGTTAACAGCCATAAGAGCAGCAGGCTCAAAAGATCTATCTTGCCCATATATTGTCATATCCCGAGAAGAGGAGCCATTAGTAGACATCGTTGTGTCTGAGAAATTCATACCCATGTATGCAAACCTGGTGGAAGCATGGTCAGGATACTGTTGGAAATAATTCAATGGTACAGGATTAGTTATTGTGCCATTGATTACAGGATACACAGGAGGCTCAAATGGCAAGAAACCTGAAGTTAGCCCCTCATATAATTGCTCCTCAATATATGGACCACACATTTGTCCATGTTCATTCACATGCATCCATCCACTCACAAAAACATGTTGTTGCTGAAGTTTCTGTTGTGGGGAGCCAAATAATTATCAGCGGTTACGGTGAGTTTTTTTTGATGCTGTCATGTTCTTTCCAATTTTCTGTTGTGGCCTTTGTAACCGAAATATGGATTGCTGTGATATTGCAGGTTACGGTTAGGTAATTTGGTGAGGAGATGTGCTGCAGTGATAAAGATGAATGGCAATGGCGGTAGTGAAGCAAATATGAGATTGGAGTTTGGTTGCTGCGACAACAAAACGGTTCGAGCATGAGGACCAAACTGATGCCGAAATTCACAGGAAGTGTATCTTTGGTAGACATGTCACTTCCTACATGAAGGATGCGATTAAAGATGAACCAAAAGGCGTTTGAGCTTGACGGATTGAAGAACTTTACAAGGAAGTTCATGCTGCTATTATACAGATCCTTCAACTAGAATCGTATGCAAATCTCTCCTCATCAGCAGGCAGTTCAGAAGTGTCATGTTCAGGTGTATAATTTGCTCCTCAGATTCGCCTTGTTAGTTCACATGACGAGGTTTATGAACCATGTGATGATTATGTCGCATAGGATGACGCTCTTCTAGTTGATTGCACTAGCCTTTTAGAACATCATCCAACAATGTGCATGGAAATAGGCTGTGGAAATGGATTTCTTCTTGCATCCCTGGCTCTTATTCTTGGGCAAGAAGGCAATGGTGTAAATTACAACTACAACCGAACCTTCAAGGAGAATCCAAAGCTCCAAGCTTCACTGAGGTATTCAGAAACTTCTGCAACTTCTTCAATCAACAATACCTACTTTCCTCTTCACTATGTGTCATCGTCATCCTCATCTTCACCCAGTGAGTTTTCTTTCAATCCACTTTGCGTCTCAATTTCGGTTGATGCTGTTGCGGTACCGAATTCGTGGTTGACGTAGAAATTGAATGTTCAAAGTGCATTACAATGCCATCTGATGAATGCTGAATTCTGCTACATAACATGAGAAGCTAAGTTCATAAGCATGCCGCCGTAGCTATTGATCATGAAATCGCGGTGAAGTTGATGTGGAAAAGCGAATAAAGAACGTTATCTGCTTCTGTGAATGAACATGCTTCAGACGAGTGCCTTCTTTCCCTTTTCTCGTTTTGGATTACGTGTATCTCTGTTTTTCTTGTAAATTAAGTATGCCTTGGATAAACTTATGTTTTGTAAAAAAATGACATTATTGTGAAATAAAAAAGTTAGCTTCTCTCGTAGCAAGTCAAAAGAAGCCTTTCCTTGTATCTCCAGGACTTCATGTATCCAAGTGGTGATGTTTAAAGGTTATGAGTTAATCCACTTTCCATGGGAACGATGGTTATGGTTTAAATTGGTTCCAAATGGATAATGGATATGGATTTTGGATATGGAATTAAAAATAGAGTTGGGTTATTGGATTGAAAAAAATGGAGTTAATTGTGGGTTCAAGTAATTTGGATATTTGATTATAAAAATGGATATGGATTTTTAGGAATAATCCAAGACTAATCTAAAAATCAATTTAAATAATAATAACAAATTAGCAAAAACCAAATTAAAATCAAATTAATCTATAATTCGTTAAAATTACTTTGATATTAACTCTAACATTCATTTGGAAATTAAAATCAATTAGAGTTTGAATCATTAGTAAAATAAACAATTAAGATTAAATTGAAATTTGGAATTAAACTTAATTCGAAATTAAAATCAAATTGAAAATTAAAAAGGTTAAATAATTAAAATCCATTTTATAATAAAAAAAACACCATGATCAAAAAGGCATAGACAATGACCAATGTGTAACAAAAATAAGGATTTGGGAATGAATGTATGCAAATGAACCTTAGGCCAAGTGCCAAATAAGAATGAAAAGAATGGAAAAAATTCAGGATCAAAATCGGGGTATGACACTAGGTCGAGCTTCTTCGCATCCATGCTCGCTCACATCGAGTCCTGCATCACATTGTTCCATCTATCGGTAAAGAGCCATCAGCCGTTACCGACGAACCATGAACAATGGTCCACTCTTGATGCCACCGTTCTTCAGTGGATTTATTCCACTACTTCTACCGATTTACTGACCAATATTCTGGAACCCAACTCCACTGTAATGGAAGCATGGAACCGCTTGGAAGATATTTTTCAGGACAACCAAAATGCTTGAGATGTCACTCTTGAGCAAGAGTCTTCTAACACTTGTTTGGAGGATTTTCCCAATGTCTCTGCTTACTGTCAGCGTCTTAAGATGCTTTCTGATCAGTTGAGAAATGTCGGCTCCCCTGTCAACAATCATCGTCTGGTCCTTCAGCTGATCTCTGGTCTCCCAGAAGCTTACCGCAATGTTGCTACTTTGATTCACAAGAGCAACCCTCTTCCGACATTCTATCAGGCTCGTTCCATGCTCACTTTGGAAGAAGCCGGTATGGCTAAGATGACAAACACATGCTTTCATACTGCTATGCGCATCACTTAGTTGAAACCTACTGAAGACACCTCTCAGCGTGGCAACCGCTGCCCCAGCAACTGTTCTGGCTCCAGTGGCAACCAGGGTCGCGGAGGGGGACGTGGTAACCGCAGTGCGCCTCAGTCTGGAGCTCCCATCACTCCCTCACCTTGGTCCACTCCTCCTTGGCAACAACAACAACAGTACCTAACCTAGTAACCATGGGGTTGGACTCCACCGCCATGGACCATGCCACCATTTTCGTATCCCACCTCTCAGTGGACACGCCATGCCGGTCCTTCTAAGCAGCCATGTATTCTAGGACAACATCCTCAAGTGTATGCAACCTCTACCTCATCTCAAATACCGATAGACATTGAGACCGCAATGCACACCATATCACTCCACACTCCTGATAATTAGTGGTGCATGAACATAGGCACAACATCTCACACAGACGCATCACAAGGTAATCTCTCGTCTTATTTTCAAGTAAGTAACTCAAATTAGAAAGTCATTGTTGGCAGTTCCCATGGAATTCCAATTAACGGCACCAGACAAACACAAATAACCATATCTCACTAACCAATTATCCTTAACCATATCTTGCATGCCCCGAAAATTATTAAAAATTTAATTTCTGTGAGACGATTCACCACTGACAACAATGTTTTTGTTTCCTTTTACCCTTTTGGTTTTACTTTCTCTGATTTTTAGACGGGGATCACCCTTCTCAGATGTGACAGTCGTGGAGATCTTTATCCAGTTACCACTCCTCCCAGTTTTGCCGGTCTCACATCCAGTCTTTGGCATAGTCGTCTTGGTCATCCTGGTGTGTCTGTTTTGAATTCCCTTCGCAAAAATAAGTTTATATGTTATGAACCTTTTAATTCTTCTGTCATTTGTGCAAACAGGTTAAATTGCCATTTTTTGATTCTCAAACAACGACTTTGATGCCTTTTGAAATTTTACATGGTGATTTATGGACGTCTCCAATTTTAAGTTCTGTTGGTCATAAATATTATGTCTTATTCTTAGATGATTTTATAAACTTTTTGTGGACTTTTCCTATTAGCAAAAAATCTCATGTGTTTGAAACGTTTAAGTCACTTACTCAACTCACTCAAACTCATTTTTTGCAAAAAGTCAAAACATTTCAATGTGATAATGGCGGTGAATATAATAATGAGCTTTTTCAAAAATATTGCACTGATCATGGTCTAGTTTTTCGTTTCTCTTGTCCCCACACATCCTCAAAAAATGGGAAAGCGGAATGCAAAATAAGAACCATTAATAATATGATACGCACTATGCTAGCTAATTCTTTTGTTCCCCCCTCGTTTTGGCATCATGCTCTCCACATGAAAACTTACCTATTAAATATTATTCTTTGTAAAACACTTCATAATCAGTCACCAACACAATTGGTGTATCATCGTGATCCCACCTACACACATCTTAGAGTCTTTGGTTGTCTATGTTATCCATTATTCCCATCATCTACCATTCATAAGTTACAACCCCGCTCTACTCTGTGTGTTTCTTGGGTTATCCTCCGAATCATAGAGGTTACAAGTGTTTTGATTTGTCTAATAGAAAATTAATAATTTCGAGACATGTTATCTCTGGTGAAACTCAATTTCCCTCCACTAAGATACACTCCCCTTCATCTCACTCTTATCAATTCTTAGATGATGACCTTCACCCCTACCTTATACATCAGTGGCAAAATCAAATTTCACCACCTGCTGCACATAACCAACCAACACCCACAATCCCAATTGACCAACCACTACCCTCAATAAACCAACAATCATCATCTCCTACCTCTTCGATCAACACACCCATTACAATAAACTCTTCATCACCACCACCAATTCAACTGCATCCACCTCCACCTACACGAACCATCACCACCTGAACCATGAAAGGCATTGTCAAACCCCGCATGATATTTAACTTATCAATATCTCACTCTGACCACACTATCTCTTCCATACCTAAAAACCCCAAACTAGCCTTATCAGACCCGAATTGGAAATCCGCAATGCAATCTGAATTTGATGCTCTTATTCGAAATAAGACGTGGGATTTAGTTCCTCGTCCCTGTGATGCTAATCTTATTCGATGTATGTGGATTTTTAGGCATAAGAAAAAATTTCATGGTTCCTTTGAGCGTTATAAGGCTCGTCTTGTAGGTGATGGCAGGTCACAGGTTGCAGGTGTGGATTGTGATGAGACTTTTAGCCCCGTGGTGAAACCCTCTACCATTTGAATAGTGCTTACCATTGCTCTCTCCAAATCCTGACCCATTCATCAACTGGGTGTCCATAATGCCTTTTTACATGGTGATCTTCATGAGATGCTCTCTCCGAAGCCTAGAGACTTTTCTTCAAAAAATTGTGACCGTTGGTTTTTATTCAATCTGGCAGGCAGTCTATCCCAGCATGCAGCATGCTCTTTCTTTATCAATGTTTTGAATCATTGCCCTTCTCTTGATTTAGTCTTTTGTTTGACTTGGCTTCATCTGAATAAAAGACCAGTATTTAATCCTTCTTCAACCAATCAAAACAAGGTAACTGTTGACCATAACTTTCAAATACCGTATTCATTTTACAAGCATACGGGTAGTTTGTCGCATAAGATAAAAAACAGACCGAGTCAAATTTGTTTACATTATATGAACACAAACATTTGATTCATCATTGTAAGTAAAACCAAAACAAAAGTAGCAGTTGAAAGAAAAAAAAACATAGCCATGGATAGAGAACAAGAAGAGAATCAATTTCTTGGACTCTTTGGAATCTACAAAGAATCCAACAAGATCATAACTTCATGTAGCAAAACTTTCAGCCAAATTGCCTTAACTCTCATCCTCCCTCTCTCCTTCATCTTCCTTATTCATATCGATGTATCCAACATCCTCTTCAGAAAAATCATGATCAACACAGAAGAAATAATCGACACACCACAAGGCACACCTCAATACCAAAAACTTTCTGACATAATCTCTTCAGAATGGACCACTTTCTTACTCTTTAAACTCGTTTACTTCACTTTTCTTCTAATCTTCTCTCTCTTATCAACCTCTGCAGTAGTCTATACCATAGCATCTATTTACACTGCAAGAGATGTGAGTTTCAAAACTGTCATGAGTGTTGTTCCACAGGTTTGGAAGAGACTCATGGTCACTTTCTTATGCACTTTTTTAGCTTTTTCTTGTTATAATATTATGGCAATACTAGTTTTCATTATATGGACACTTTTGATTGGATATAACAGTGGTGTTGTTGTAATCCTAATAATTATAGGAATCTTATACTTTGTTGGGTTTTTGTATCTTACAGTAGTTTGGCAATTGGCTAGTGTTGTGACTATTTTAGAAGACTGTTATGGAGTTGAAGCTATGATGAAGAGCAATGAATTGATAAAAGGGAAAATGGGTTTGTCAATAGTTATATTTTTGATGCTAAGTGTTTCAATATTTGGGATACAGTTTTTGTTTACAAAGGTTGTTGTGGGAGGTTGGGGGTTGAGTTTGGTTGGGAGAACAGTGTCTGGGATACTATGTGTGGTTTTGTTGCCACATTTGTTTTTGTTTGGACTTGTGATACAAACGGTGCTTTATTTTGTTTGTAAGTCTTATCATCATCAGAGTATTGATAAGTCTGCTTTGTCTGATCATCTTGAAGTTTATCATGGAGAGTATGAGGTGTTGAAGGATAAAGATGTTCAGTTGGAGAATTATCATGTGTGATGTAGGGAGATAAAATGTGGAATTGGATAATTCATGCATATAATTACAATGATTATTTGTAGCCATGTGTAATATATAGCATTTTTGTTTTGTTAGGCTGGAATTCCGGCTTTTAAATATAACTAGGTGGGATGTTTGGGAGTATATCTCAATTTACCTAACCTCTTCATTAACTATTAGTATTAAATTTATTTTCTCATACTTACTTGATTCTGATAATACAAGACCTTTCAATCCATCACCAGCTGTGGGATGGGATCCAATACCTGAATAAGACATGTCTATGTAATGGAGAACATGGGACCATACAAGGTGAAATAACAGTTATACATGTTCAAAAGTGGAGTTTTATTTGGCCATGCAAGGATACATTAGGTGTAACATTTATCTGAGGTTAGGGGTCATTACAAATACCACATATGAGATGAACATGTGACCATAGTCACAAGGTTCACAATTCGTTTCAGTACGTGATACGAATTTGGGCATGCGATTCGCAACTCTCTAAGAATTAGGTACATGCTGAGTTCGTGGTACGTTCAAATATAATAATCGGTATGTTATTATTAAAAAATTTGTTTACTTATAAGGAAAATTGATTGGGAGAAAGACTTCATAGTCCCACATCGACTACTTTATTAACATTGCTTTGAAAAATTAATTATAAATAGCTAATGTATACTCACAACTCTTATATCAGTTCACCAAAGTTTTAGTTTTAATTGGTAATGGTCATTAATATTAACTTTTATCAAGTACCTGCGAATTATGTGACTATGCATGTGATCCCGTACTTTTTTATATATAAAGATTAGGTTTAGAACCTTCAACCATATCATTGCATACTGCTAAAAAGATATTGCATGTTCATGGAGGGAATGTTGAAAAAGATGGGTTCAAGCATTTGTAGTTTGTACCCCTTTTGGAAAGATCTGTGGGTTAGCTCTAACTCCCCAGAGGTCACTTTCCATCGACTTTATCAGCAGTCGCGTTAAGGCTTTTGCGATTTCGGAGGTGTCGTGATACTAGTTGCAGTCGTGTGTGAATTAAACGTAGTTTATTCTCTAACATATAAAACAACAATAATGATATCGATATCGGTATCAGCATCTACCGATGTCATTTTGTAGGGGTGGTTTTTGCGGTTCAGATAGTTTTTTTTTTAAATCCTCATCAAAATATAAAAGAGGGAGATGCAAGCTATTAGGTTGACGATGTTTTGGACTGAAACTTGTAGTGGAGGAGCCCCATGGGTAAATGGTCTTTTGGACCAGGACTTGCAGCAGTGGAAGCGAGAGCTTTTTTGTTTGGAACATGAGTTAGTTAGTAATTTTCTTCTTTTATTTAAGAGTATTTCTCTTTCTCAAAATATGGATCAACAATGGTTGTATTGTGGAAAGAATGGTGTTTACTCGATGGCTATACTTATTATGCCCTTCTTTTAGCTAGGCTTGCTGAATATACCTCCCAAATTTGTATTGGTTCTATTGTGCCCCGTATTTGAGAAAGATTTGGCACCATTTAAGGTGGTAGTCTTTTCCATTAGAGTTATTGGTTGGAAATAAAATCTTTTGTGTTTAGGAAAAGTGTGTGGGAATATTATAGGTTTGAATATAAATTTGATATATAGGTAGGAGAATTCTTTGTGGAAAAGAACGTTGTATTTTTTGCTTGATACAAAAATGTAGGATTACATCTCTATTTATAGTACTCTAAGGAGAACTTTAAATACACTAATTCTAGAGAGTTATCAACTCTAGAAATCCCAAGAATATTCTAGAAAACTTTTCAACCCTAAGAAATATCTAGACACTCTAAATACTACAATAGTTTTCTAGAAAGCCACAATACAAATAATAAGGTTAGACACAAATAAAGTTTAATATTTTAACATCCCCGCTTAAACTTTATTTATGACTCCAAGCATACTCCTTAGCTTCACGTAAGTTTCCAACTTAAGTGGCTTGGTGAAAATGTCGGCAGCTTGATCTGGAGACATCACATACTTCAGTTTCACATCATTCTTCTCGATGCATTCTCTTATGAAGTGGTAATGGGTGTTGATGTGCTTATTTATTTCATGAAAGAAATGATTATTTTCCAAAGCACATGTTGATTTATTGTCAACACATATTTCCATATGATCTTGTAGTGGAATTTTTAACTCTTTCAACAAGTTCCTTAGCCAAATTTCATGACAAATACATGATGTGGCAGCGACATACTCAGCTTCAAATGTCGACAGTGTGAGGATAGGTTGCTTTTTTGACATCAAAATGAAAGCGATATCTCCCGTAAAGAATACAAAACCAGTAGTTCTCTTTCTATCATCCAAGTCTCAACTCCAATCGTTATCATTATAACCAATAATCTCATAATTGTTAGAAGAGTAATAGTGCAAGCCAAAATTTGTTGTACCTTTGATGTATCGAAGGATTCTCTTTGCCTCCTTGAAGTGAGTTGTTGTTAGAGCTTCCAAGTAGCGACTTACGACTTCTACAACATAGAGAATATTCGGCCTTGTACTTGTCAAGTAACATGGACCTCCATCCAAACTTTTGTAAAGAGTTGGATCCATAATCTCTCCATTTTCATGCTTGCTCAACTTGCTGCCACATTCCACCGGGGTGCCAACTGGATTGGCATCATACATGTTGAACTTCTTAAGGACTTCTTTGGCATAGCCTTCTTTGGGTGATGAAAATTCCTTTGTCTTCTAGCTTTACTTTGGTGTCGAGATAATATGCCATGAGTCTCATATCCATCATCTCAAATTCATTTGACATGTCTTTCTTGAACTCTTCCAACATGCTTGGGTTGTTCCCTGTGAAGATTAAGTCATCTACATACAAGCACACAATCAAAATATCTCCACTTTATGCTTTAATATAGAGTGCATGCTCATATGGACACTTGATGAAGTTCTTGTCTTGAAAGTACTTATCAACTCGAACATTCCAAGATCGTGGTGCTTGCTTGATATAAACTCTTTTTAATTTATAGCCATGTGGTCTTTTTAATTTATAGCCATGTGGTCGCTCGATATAAACTCTTCTTCCATAAAACCATTCAAGAAGGCCGAATTCACATCCATTTAATAGTTCTTCCAATCATTTTGGGCTGCCAAAGAAATTATCAGTCTAATAGTTTCAAGACGAGCAACGGGAGAAAATACCTCATCATAGTTAATTCATTGTCTTTGATTATAACTTTTGCCACCAATCTTGTTTTGTATCTCTCCAGGTATCCTTTTGCATTCTTCTTCGCCTTGTACACCCATCTTACTCTGATTTCTTTGTGTCCTTGTGGAAGTCTAGTAAGTTCCCGAATATCATTCTTCGTGATTTATTTGATTTCTTCGTCCATGGCGTCTCTCCACTTTACGTTTCAACCGCTTCTTGATAGCTTAGAGGCTCACAATAACCAAAAATACAAAAAAGGATAATGTCATTTTGGTTTTTGGTTACCTCATAAATCTTTTCAATGCTCCTTAGTCGTGGTGTCCTCTCAGTTGGGCTTGTTTCATCAAACCTTGGTGCCGGTGAGGCAGGTGGTGTATATGTTTGTCTATCATTGTTTGTTTTATTTCATCTTCTTCTTCAAAGTAAGGAAGAAAATCGTACATGTCTTCTTGAACACTCAAATCCCAACAATCTTCTTCTTCGAACTCCATGTTGTAGCTTATGATGATCTTTCCACTATTTGGACTATCGAGCTTGTACCCTTTGGAGCTTGAGTCGTAACCACAAACACATACTTCTCATTTTTATCATCGAGCTTTGTTCTCTTTTTATCTGGAACATGGGTATAGGAAATGCTTCCAAACAATTTGAGGTGAGAGATCTCGGGCTTCCTTCCACTCCATGTTTCTTGTGGTATCTTCTCATGCATGCTTCTTGTTGGGGAACAAGTTTTCAGGTAAATTGCACATGCCACTGCTTTGACCCAAACCTCCTTCAGCATCTTCTTGCTTTTAAGCATGCTCTGCACCATGTTAAGTATGGTATGGTTCTTTCTCTCCTCTACTCCATTTTGTTGCGGAGATCTTGGCACCGTTAGTGGGCGGCGAATTCCATGGTCTTCACAATATTTGTGGAACTCAATTGAAGTAAACTCTCCTCCTTAGTCACATATCATGGCCTTAATGGAAAGACCACTTTATTTCTCCACAAGGGCTTTTGATGACACTAGATTTCACCGTATTTTCGACTCCGATTTCGCATGCATTTTAGTGGTTTTATTGTTATTTTGTTATGTTATTACTATATTTCTCTTTGTTTTCATGTTTTCAGTCTAATCAGAGCCCCGATCGAGAAAAGGAGTGAAAATGAGCTAAAAAGACTAAAATTCAGCATTTTGCACTTGTGGCTGGCGCCATGGGTCCAGCCATGACGTGTCACAGCTCAACTTTCCTCAACTGCCACGTCTCCCACTACCTCCACTTGGGCGCCACAATTTGCCCTTATGCCGGGCGCCATGGGGTTGTGGCGGGCGCCACAAGAAGAAAACTTTTCCCTCCCAATTTCAAACGGAAGGGCATCCTTGTCATTTCCATTATTTTCCTTGCCTATAAATACAGACTCGTTTTCATTTGTTTAATCATCCAAACTTAGAGAAAACTTAGTTTCACTTAGGCATATATTCAGTATTTTAAAAGTGGTAATCACTTCACATTGGGGTGTTGCCACAATTGTGTAATCAAGCTTGTGATCGAGTCTGTATTCGAGTTTGAAGCACTTTGGAAGGAAGTTAATCCTGCTGCCATTTTCATTTCCGTTTCGCATTTTATTCAACCCTCCGATTGGAGCAGGTTTTTATTGCTTTACCTTTATCTACTTTATTTTCCCGCGCTGTCTTTACTTTATTTACTTTCCCGCACTGTCTTCACTTTATTTATTTCTCGAATTGTCTTTACTTTTATTTATCTCTCGCACTCACACTACTTTTATTTATTTCCCGCACTCGCACTACTTTTATTTATTTCTCGCACTCGCACTACTTTCATTTTTTTCTCGCACTCGCACTACTTTTATTTAAATTAAAATGCACCTTTACTTTACCATGTCTAACTAAATCTATAAAGGTTAGAATGTAAGGGTCGTAATTGAACCGATAATCCGTACAATTGTTCGTAGAAACACTTAAGGGCTATTTTAACTTTCAACTTAAGTTTTCCCGCACTTAATTTCTGTTGGGTAAGATCGAAAGCCGTCCAACGTCTTTTTAAACTTAGTTGTTTTTAACTATTTCAAATACAACGAAAGCGCTTTGTTTAGTTCATTAAGAGTTTTTAACTTAAGAAGAAAAGTGATTTTAAAACTATTTTCGGACGCGTTTATAAGTTTAGAGTCTGGTTCATGAGAACCTCTTTTGGTTAAGAAATCCAGGTTAAAATACTTTTCAACTTAGTCAAGATACTATATTTCTTTAAAAATAGGTTTACTACTCTAACGCAATGCGCACATTTTTATAAGTGACAATAAGAAGGTTTGATTAGGGAGTACAACTCGGTTCTGAATACGCGAAAGCGACAGTTCCCGTTAAATTGGTTCTTTTCAAAGTAGGAAACACTGCCCATAAGTAATTCTATTAGCAAGTACTTGGATTATTAATTGATTATGTGAATTACATTCGAGTCTGTCTTTATTAATGGAACTTTATTAAATACTTTACTTTTCATTGCACACTCTTGAAAACCCCTATTTCGTTCACCTTAGATAAACACCATAACAATAGATAATGATAGATTGACACTTGGTCTCTGTGGATTCGACAATCTTTTATATTACTCTGACGCGTTCGTATACTTGCGAAAAGCACGCATCAAGTTTTTGGCGCCGTTATCGGGGACCAATTTCGTCAGTTGTTATATCGTTTAGACTTAGGTTATTACCCGCCGGTCAATGCGAAGAACTCGCATCACCGGAAGCTTAGTATACCCTCTGGCGGAACCTGAACGTTACGCTCGCGTATGTTTATTTTTCCATAGAATTAGGAGAGCTATGGCCGAAGATCAAAACCAAAGACCTCTTAAGGATTTCGCCCAACCATCCAATGAAGAACCTAGTTCTAGTATAGTAAACCCAACCATCCCAGCTAATAATTTCAAACTTAAACCCTCCTTGTTGCAACTAGTGCAACAGAGACAATTCGCAGGTCTCGCTACTGAGAACCCAAACCAACATTTAAAAATCTTTCTCCAATTAGCAGACACTTTTAAAACCAATGGAGCTTCTCCTAAGGCAATCCGTTTAAGATTATTCCCTTTTCCCTCAGAGATAAAGCCCTATCATGGTTAGATTCCCTTCCACCCAATTCCATTACGACTTGGGATAACCTTAGAAGAGTATTCCTTGCTAGATACTTTCCCCCAAGTAAGACTGTCGTTCTTCGAAACCATATAACTAGATTTACCCAGAACCAAGGGGAATCGTTGTTCGAAGCTTGGGAGAGATATAAAGATCTATTAAGAGCCTGCCCACATCATGGTTTAGAAAATTGGTTAATCTTTCAGACCTTCTATAATGGACTTCACTATAACACTAAGATGACCATCGACGCTGCCGCAGGCGGTGCGCTGATGAACAAACCTTACCCTGAAGCTAGTGCCCTCATTGAAGATATGGCTCAAAACCATCAATCATGGGGAGTCGAACGAGCGACAATTGAGAAGAAGGAAGCCTAAGGAGAAGTACATGAACTAAGCTCTATAGACATGATGCAAGCCAAAATGGACGCATTAGCCCTCAAGGTCGAGCATATGTGCATAAACCCGAATATTGCAGCTGCAGTTTCGTCGGATTGTGAGATATGTGGAACCAAAGGACACCAATCTGCAGAATGTAGTCTATTAAACGAAACCCACTCTGAGCAAGTGAACTACACCAAAGGGAGCCCATTTTCAAATACCTATAACCCTGGATGGAGGAATCATCCAAACTTCTCCTATAAGAACAATAACCCTATCCAAAATAATGCACCTCCGAGACAAACAGGTTATCAAGCCCCAAGACCAAATCAACCTATGCAACTTGTACCACCAAAGTCGAGCCTTGAGAAAATTATAGAAAATTTTATCACTGCTCAAACCCAATAAAATAAAGAGTTCATGAACCAAAACATTCATGTTAATGAACTGATTACCCAGTTAGGAACCAAGGTTGACCAAATAGTTACTCACACCAAGATGCTTGAAACCCAGATCTCTCAGATAACTTTAAACCAAGCCCCCCAGACCACACCTGGAGGACAGTTCCCTGGACAACCTCAACAGAGTCCGCGAGGGCAAGCCAATGCCATTAACCTACAAAGTGGGAACGCTTATGATGAGCCACCAAACCCAAGATTGAGTGAACCCAAAACTTCTAAGGAATATACCGAACCCACAGACAAAGTAAAGGAACCGGAGGAATCTGAAAAACAGGAAGGTCAAGAAAAAGGAGAAAAACCTAAAGATAAAACATACGTACCACCCCCGCCATATAAATCACCTATACCATATCCGCAAAGACTCAAACAAACCTAGATCAATAACCAGTATCAGAAATTTATTAAAGTTATAGAAAAACTTCACGTAGAAATCCCTTTCACAGAAGCCATCACCCAAATACCTTCTTATGCAAAATTTCTCAAAGACATCCTTACCAACAAACGTAGACTCGACGATCTGAAACCCTTGGAATGCAATTCTATTTCCGAGAATTTTTTTTGCCAAAAAGGATAAAGATCCTGGAAATTTCTCCATTCCTTGTCTTTTGGGTAGTCATGTCATCGAAAAAGCTTTTCTAGACTTAGGAGCTAGTGTGAGCCTAATGCCTTTAGCAGTTTGTGAGAGGTTAAACTTAGGAGAATTACAGCCTACTAAGATGTCACTTCAGTTAGCCGATAGATCTGTTAAGTATCCGATAGGCATTTTAGAAGATGTCATTGTTAGGATAGGTAAGTTATTTATCCCTACTGATTATGTTGTCATGGACATCAAAGAGGATAATGATATACCAATTCTTCTAGGTAGACCATTCTTATCAACTGCAGGAGCCATAATAGATGTTAAGAGAGGAAAATTGACCTTTGAGGTAGGTGACGAGAAAATAGAATTTATACTTTCGAAATTTCTTATGGCACCTGTGATGGGAGACGCATGTTATGCCATAGATATCATTGATGAATGCGTTAGGGAGTTAGAACAAGAAGAAATCATAAAAACAATTAAATTTCCATCAACCCTCATACTGGAATATGATGACTTTAGGAAACCCTACATCGATGATAACCTTTACGAATGTTTATCCCTTACCCCAGATCTTATGCCATGCCCTAAGAAACCAACCTTAGAGCTTAAGGAACCGCCTAAGAACCTGTGATATGAGTTCCTCGATGAAGAGATGAACCGTCCAGTTATAGTCAGTGTTACCTTGAGCCAAGAGGAAACAACCAACTTTTAGATGTTTTACGAATATATCCCTCAGCCTTAGGATATAATATCTCTGACCTGAAAGGTATAAGCCCATCCGTATGCATGCATCGAATTTCGCTCGAAGAAGATTCAAAACCCTCCAGAGAGCATCAGAGAAGAATAAACCCTATAATGAGTGATGTTGTTAAAAAAGAAGTTCTTAAGTTACTTGAGGCAGGTATAATCTATCAGATCTCGGATAGTAAGTGGGTGAGCCCTGTGTATGTAGTACCTAAAAAGGGAGACATCACAGTCGTGCAAAACGATAAAGGCGAACATGTAGCAAAACGGATGGAAGGAGGATGGCGGATGTGCATAGACTATAGAAAGTTAAATAAAGCAACCAGGAAGGATCATTTCCCTTTACCATTTATAGACCAGATGTTGGAGCATCTAGCCAGACACTCTTACTTCTGCTATCTAGATGGATACTCTGGATTCTTCCAAATACCTATCCACCCTGAAGATCCAGAAAAAACTACCTTTACATGCCCTTATGGAACTTTTGCCTACAGACGAATGCCATTCAACCTCTATAACGCCCCAACCACTTTTCAACGCTGCATGATGTCAATCTTTGCAGATTACCTAGATGGTATCATGGAAGTATTTGTGGATGATTTCTCGGTTTGCGGATTTGATTTCCACAATTGTCTTGCTAACTCTGAGAAAATCCTGGAGAGATGCGTGGAGGTGAACCTTGTGCTAAATTGGGAAAGTGTCATTTCATGGTGACCGAAGGAATTGTTTTAGGACATATAGTTTCCGAAAAAGGTATAGAGGTAGATAGAGCTAAGATAGAAGTTATAGAGAATCTAAAACCACCCAAAACTATCAGAGAAGTCCGAAGTTTTCTTGGACATGCTGGATTCTACCGGCGTTTTATCAAGGACTTCTCCAAAATAACTAAACTTTTAACTAGCCTTTTAATGAAAGATGTTGAATTCATTTTCGATGGAAAATATAATGAAGCATTTAATCTTTTAAAGCAAGCATTAATATCAACACCTATTTTGAAACCCCCTGATTGGTCAGAACCTTTTAAAATAATGTGTGACGCTAGTGATTATGCCGTTGGAGCCGTTCTAGGACAAAGGAAAGATAAAAAATTACATGCAATTTATTATGCCAGTAGAACCCTAGACGCTGCCCAACTTAACTACGCAACAACTAAAAAGGAATTACTCGTTGTAGTTTTTGCTATAGACAAATTTAGATCTTATCTAGTAGGAGCAAAAATTATAGTTTACACTGATCATGCTGCCATTCGTTACCTATTAAGTAAAAAAGATGTCATGCCCAGGTTACTCCGATGGACTCTGTTACTACAAGAGTTTGATTTAGATATAAGAGATAAAAAAAAGGTACTGAAAATGTAGTAGCTGATCACCTTTCTAGGCTAGAACACCTAAAACCAGACTCAGTACCCATAAATGATGATTTTACCTATGATAGACTGATAGCTAGACTAGAAACCATTGAAGACGATAACCTAGGCCCTCATGAGCACTTCTAAAAATCCTTAGCAGTAAGTAACGTGCCATGGTATGCATACTTTGTTAATTACCTAGCTGCTGATATCGTACCCCCTGATCTTGACTACCACCGCAAGAAGAAGTTCTTCAACGATGTGAGAAACTTTTATTGGGACGAACCGCTCATTTTCGAAATGGGTAAAGATGGAATTTTTCGCTGTTGCGTTCCAGAAGAGGAGGTAAAAAGTATAATTGAGCATTGCCACTTTGCACCCTATGGTGGACATGCGAGCACCTCTAAGACATACGCCAAGATTCTTCAAGCTGGCTTATTCTGGCCTACCATGTGGCACGATGTCCATGCTTGCATTGTCAAATGTGATAGATGCCAACGCACTGGAAACATTTCAAGGCGTGACGAAATGCCTCTAAGAAACATTCAGGAAGTAGAACTCTTCGACGTATGGGGTATAGATTTCATGGGACCTTTCCCACCATCCTTAGGAAACAAGTATATCTTAGTAGCTGTGGACTACATGTCTAAGTGGATTGAAGCTATAGCTGCACCCACAAACGATACTAGGGTGGTGATCAAGTTATTTAAAAACTACATATTCCCCCGATTTGGAACACCCTGTTTAGTCATAAGCGATGGAGGATCGCACTTCATATCAAGAATATTTGATAAAATTTTAAGAAAATATGGAGTTAGGCATAGAGTAGCAACACCATACCACCCACAGACTAGTGGCCAAGTAGAAGTATCCAATAGAGAGATAAAACAAATCCTAGAAAAAACCGTTTCTATCTCTAGAAGAGACTGGTCTCAGAAGCTTCAAGAAGCATTATGGGCCTACCGAACCGCTTTTAAAACCCCTATAGGAACAACTCCCTACCAACTAGTTTATGGGAAATCATGTCACTTACCTTTCGAATTAGAGCATAAGGCCTATTGGGCCATTAAAACTTTGAATTTAGATTACCTGACCGCTGGTGAAAAGCGTATCCTTGACATTCACAAATTAGAAGAACTCAGGCAATCTGCCTATGAGAATGCCAAAATATACAAAGAAAGAACAAAAGCTTGGCACGACAAAAGAATAGTTAAGAAAGATTTCAATATAGGTGACCTTGTTCTCCTGTTCAACTCTAGGTTACGACTTTTCCCTGGGAAGTTGCGCTCAAGATGGACCGGCCCTTTCAAAGTATCCAAGATTCTGAGATCCGGAGCTGTAGAAATCAAGAATGTGTCGCAACCTGAAAAATACAGTGCGCGAAAAAACAACCGGCGAAAGAAAATGACAGAAGAGTCGCCACCGTGCGTTATTCATCCCAAAGGAGGGAAAGGAAACGCTCGAAGTAAACCTGAAAAAGGAAAGGACAAGACGGGGTCTTGCAACCAAATCTTGGGTTCGGGAGTCGGTTATGCGAAGGGAAGGTATTAGCACCCCTACGCATCCGTAGTACTCTACGGGATCCACTTTTGTAGTTCTCGTCTAAAGGGTGTGGGTTTATCTAATGTGTTATTTACTAAAAAAAAAGGGGGTTAAATGAAAATGACTCGCGCGGATGTCGCATCCACTGCATACGTATCTCATCTGAATATGAGAATCAGAGTCTTCGTAGCTTGGCTGACCTATGGGTTGGGGGGATGTGTGCTCGCTAAGACATCGCGTCTTATGCCTACGTATCTCATCTGGAATGAGAATCAGAGCAAGCCGTAGTTCGGCTAACTACGGGGTTATGGATTGGGTTTTGGACGAACGACGTCACTACGCAATCTACCAGATGCTCGACCTTTGGAGACTTACTCGCCTGTAGTAGAAGGAGTTAACGTGTTGCTTTGGGTTTTAGGGTTTGGGATGCTCAAGGGCAAAAAGGCAGTCCTTGACGAAGGAACCGCGCTACCTGCAGGGATACGAACACATACAAAACCTCAGAGTATTTTGCTTCTCTTCCTTTTTCTCAAGTGAAGCCTTGGTATTTATAGACTGAATTTCATGGCTTTGTGGGCTCAAATGAGAGAGGTCCAAGTCCAAGTTTTTTCTATTATATTTTATTTATTTTTTTATTATTATTTTTATTTATTTATTTATTTTTGTAAAAAATTATTATTATTATTATTATTTTTTTTTTTTAAAGTTTCTTGGATCTAATTCTGATTGACATGATGAAATGCAATATGAAATGCTAAATGAATGCATGAATGAGGAGGGCAAATTTTGGGGTGTTACAACTGCCCCTATTCAATCATCAGCTAACCCGAGTAGGATGAAAGCGAACAGCTTATCAGACAAACGGGGTGAGCTGTGATTGAATACCAAAGACAGACCAAAAATTTGCGCTCCGAGAACACCACCACAAAAACACGGAAATACACCGCGCTGTTTATTTTTCTTCCGATCCTCTGGCTGGATCTGAATCAGTCTTATGGCTGGATATTAATTTTGATCCTCGGGCTGGATACGATTTTGATCTTCTGGCTAGATCTTCTTCGATCTTCTGGCTAGATCTCCTTCGTTTCGATTCTCTGGCTGAATCTATTTCCTTTGATTCTCTGGCTGAATCTACTTCGATCTTCTGGCTAGATTTGAATTGTTGCGATTTTCAATCTTCTGGCTAGATCTTCTTTGTTTCGATTCTCTGGCTGAATCTACTTCGATCTTCTAGCTAGATCTGGATTGTTTTGATGATAAATTCCCATCATTAGGATCCCGCATCTGAGGCATGCGCTGGTTGACCCTTTTTTGAAATCTACAGTCTTCATGTTAGATATGCAGCTTCGAGAATATCCCACTTTTGGGCTTCGTACATATTCTTCGGGCTAGAACAAGTTGTAACGACTCCTCAATTAGACTTGGGCTTGCTGGGGAAATAAAGCTTGTAGGCGACTTCACTGGGGAATCTTCAAATTGAGCCTTAGGCTGGCTTACTGGAACACGATTCTCAGGCTGAATCTTCGAAATGACCCTTAGGCTGGATCACTGGAACACGATTCTCAGGCTGAATCTTCAAAATGAACCTCAGGCCGGATCACTGGAAAACGATTCTCAGGCTGAATCTTCGAAATGACCCTCAGGCTGGATCACTGGAAAATGATTCTCAGGCTGAATCTTCGAAACGACCCTCAGGCTGGATCACTCACGCTTGATCCTCTGGCTGGATCTCATGACCTTGGTTGTAAAGTAATTCTTCAGTCTGCTTGGAAGAACCTGTTTATCAGCTTATGTGTATACTTGATATGATATGCATGCAAATGCAAATGTTATGCATGGTGTAAAAAGAAATCTGCTTGGGGAAGCAAACTCCGGTAGGGAACAGATCGCTGTATCAATCCTTGAATGCTCTGTGGGGAATGATCCGTCTGCCGGGACCAATGAGCCACCAAAAATAAATTGGCTGCTTGAAAAGTTGACCTTGCGGGGGGAGTATCAACTATGGAAACTTTGTTCGGCGAGGCTCTGTGAGGAGAGTCTGTGGGGAAAACACTTCCTGGGGAAATGTCGTAGGAAACGACCTTTGCTGGGGATATGAACTTGCTAATCGCCCTCAAGCCGGGGATTAACAAATCTGTTAAAAATAATCTGCTGGGGAATGAGATGAACACTGGGAACACCACCCCCTCATCTGTTGGTTATGCAACCACTCCGTTGTTGCTAGAAAGATACAGTCTGACACTGTCAACTCCGCTGGGGATATATAGTCTGGATACTGTCAACTCTGCTGGGGAACATGCTCTGCTGAGGAGAGACTTTGTCAACCGCTTGGGGATGAGGATTCATGACTTGGCATCCGGTTCCTGTGACCTGCAACAAAAAATACACGTATGCCTCGGGGGAATTACTCGGTTTGAATTCACCGTCCGGGATTAAGCACATTCAAAGCAATTTTAAATTTTTTCCTATGCAAATCATCTGCAAAAGCCACCATTATGTTCATATGCAATATATTTTATCAAAAATTAGGACATTTTTGCAAACAAACTGATAAATGAAAAATAAAGAGGCTCTTTAACTGAATTATTCGACTCTTACTGGGGAGAAAATTTGTGCCAGGAATAGGCGAGGGTATCAGGAAGCTGATCCCTGAAAAGAGGTGATCGCTATAAAAAGAGAATTATCCTAATGGCAATGGGGATACGGGGTCCCACCGAGTTTTGACTCTGCTATGGCTCGTATGTCCTCAAGACGCTCTGCTCATCTTGCTTTCTGAAGTGGATGATTAGTCGAGCTTTAACCTTCGAAGATTGCCGGATTGAATGAAACGGTGATATAACACTGATGAACTCAGATCACAGTCATTCGCTTATTCCCTAACTTTTGCCTGGATCGCCCCCTTTTCGGGTTTTCAATCCACCGGGATACCCATTTTTGCCTGAGCCGCCCTTTTGGGTTTTCGACTCACCGGCTGTACTCTTTTTTTATATCCCTAATTTTTGCCCGAACCTCTTTATTCTTTTTTTTTGTTCGTCGGGATGCCCATTTTTTGCCTGGACTATTCTTTTTATCATCCAGCGGGTCTATTTTATGCGAAGTATTTTTTTTAACTGCGTCTGAGTTAATAGGGGACGGGAATCCTTCGCCATCCATGGTTGTTAGCATCAAAGCTCCGCCATAGAAAATCCTTTTAACCACGTACAGACCCTCATAGTTCGGTGTCCATTTGCCCCTGTGATCTGTGTTGGGCGGAAGAAATCTTTTGAGTACCAATTCACCGACTTGATACCCCTGAGGGCGCACTTTCTGACCAAATGCTTTCTTCATTCGTCTCTGACCGAGATACGTCAATTATAGGTACGTAGTTCCAGCATAGCACCTTAATCATCGAAGACAAGGTAAGCAAAGCATCAGCAAATTGGTTTTCTTCAAAAGAAAGTCAACAATCTTCTCGTGTAGTCTCTATAAGGAGCCAGATGAGGCTGAGGTGTATACCATTTCCCGTTGGTTTGATTGATGACCAAAGCTGAATCCCCGTATACATCCAGGGTTTTAATCTGTATATTGACGGCTTCCTCAAGTCTTAGGATACAAGCTTCGTATTCGGCTTCATTGTTGGTGCAGGGAAAAGTTATTCTGGCACCAAATGGCATATGAACCCCCTTCCGGTGTGATCAACACTACACCAACTCCGCGACCATTGACGTGGACCGCCCCATCAAACATCATAACCCATTTGGATTCAGGGTCAGGCCCCTCCTCCGGTAGTGGTTCCTCTCAATCTTTCGATTTGAGAAACATGATGTCCTCATCAGGAAAGTCAAACCTCATAGGTTGGTAATCATCAATCGGTTGCTCTGCAAGATAGTCTGACAAGACACTTCCCTTGATGGCTTTTTGTGAAGTGTATTGGATGTCATACTCTGTCAGTATCATTTGTCACCTAGTAACCTTTCCGGTAAGTGCTGGCTTTTCAAAAATATACTTGACTGGATCCATTTTTTATATCAATAGAGTCGTGTGAGTCAACATATACTGTCTTAGTCGGCGAGCAGCCCATGCTAAAGCGCGGCAAGTTTCCTCGAGCAATGAGTATCTTTGTTCACAGTCGGTAAACTTTTGCTAAGGTAGTATATTGCATGCTCTTTTCGACCTGACTCGTCATACTGACCGAGCACACAACCCATTGACCTTTCTAACACAGTCAAGTACATGATCAATGGTCTTTCCTCTCGGCCTGTAGACTTGCCCCGATCTTGATCTCTTTCTTGTCGTCTGCGGTACCGATGTTGACGGTCTCAATCACCTCCTGATAAGGTGTAATAGCTCGGTCCTCCTGTTTCAAAAATCTGGCTAACCCTTCAGGCAATTCACAATCTTCCTCAACCCCTTCTTCGGCTTAATAGATAGGATTGTCGAAGTCATACTCTGCCATAGTAGTGTCGTTAGTAGTGAGATCCGGGTGGTCAGCTCTGCATGATGGAGGATCATGCTTTACCTTAGAATGAGAGATTTTTTTTTGGAAAGAAAGAAAAAACGAAAAAAGAAACATTGCCATTTTTTTTGTAAAAGTAGAAAAAAACTGAAAGAAAGAGAACACAAAATTGTTTGCAAAAGCCGTCCTTTATTGATGATAAAAATAATTGCGAAATGTAACTAAATGGATGGCCCTACAAATGAGCCGTTACACCTTGGGCAAAGTGTAAGACTTTATTATGCATGTAATAAAGGAAAACAATAAAAATCACTCTTTCAGTAGAGTAACCCGGACGGTTTTTTCAGACGACCAATTGTCGAGATTTTCTCCCGGGACACACGGGCGAATCCAGCTATCTAAGTCACAGTCGCTGTCAGCCTTGTCTTCATCTGCAACATTGACGATGTGGGGAGAAACCAAACCCCCGCTGGAGAGAGTACCGGTTTCATTCTTCTGAGATCCCGGAGCATACCCCAATCCAAACTTGTCTTCTTTGATGACTGGCTCCACAAATTTGCCCCAGCCTTGGGCATTACCAGCTTTAACCACTTCGACAGCTTGCTTGTATGAAGAGATCGAAGTCCCGACCTTCTCAAACTCAGGTGAAAAGACAGCTTCGGGCGCGACCTCATTGATGTTTATGGCTTCGAAGCCCTGACACAGCATCTCGTGCATCTCGCCGTCCATCTCTACATACTTAAATGTAGACAGGTGGCTAACAAAAATATCCTCTTCACCACAGACAGTGACGACCTGACCTTCTAGTTCATATTTGAGCTTCTGGTGGAGGGTAGAAGTAACAGCACCGGCAACATGAATCCAAGGCCGACCTAGCAGACAACTGTAGGCAGGCTGGATATCCATCACATAAAAGGTGCTCTTGAACACCTGCGGTCCAATCATAACTGGCAACTCAACTTCGCGAAAGACAGCTCTCTTAGAGCCATCAAAAGCCATCACAACTAAGTTACTTGGCCTCAGGATGGTGTCATCGCAATCCAACTTCGTTAAAGATTTCTTTGGAAGAATATTCAGAGAAGAGCTTGTATCAACCAAAACATGGGAAAGCACCACCCCTTTGCACTCCATTATGATATGCAAGGCTTTGTTGTGATTCCTGCCCTCAGATGTCAGGTCATTATCGGTGAAACCTAGCCCCCGGCTAGCGTTTACATTGGAAACTACCGACTCCAGCTGGTTAACAGTTATCTCCGGTGGAACATAGGCCATATTCAGTACTTTCAACAAGGCTGCTCTGTGCGCCTCAGAGCACAGCAATAGTGAGAGAATGGAGATCTTTGAGGGTGTCTGATTTAGCTGGTCGACTACCTTGTAGTCACTTTTCTTGATAATCCTCATAAACTCATCCACTTCCTTCTCGAATGTGGTCTTAGGAGGATCTTCCTCAGTAGTAACCTCTTCGGCAACCATCTGTTTCCCTTTAGCCTTGGCAGCTGCCTCGGCTTCAGTATTCGCGCGTAATGTTGATGGTGCAAATAGGCATCCACTGCGAGTGAAGCCACCAACCCCTCCAACATTGTCTACAACGGAGCTACCAATGTCAATGTCTTCTTCGTTAACTTTCTGCCCCTGGCAGTAGATATCAGCCCCATAGTGCCACGGGATAGCACTGTCTTTCTCATACGAAACGGGTCATGGTATTGTGATGGTGATCGGACCAACCAAAGTCGGTTGAGGGCTGTCAGAGTAAATTGCAACTGGTGCTGAACTTTCGATGTTCATCGCTGCTGGTTCTGTACTTTCTGGGAAATATATTGTTGCCGGAGCGAGTCTCTCGGGAACATATATTTCTTCAGGAGTGAAATAAAACGTCACCGTCGATACATCATTCTTCACTGGACGGGCCTGATCGAACTGAAGACAACCTTCATCTATCAGTTGCTGAATACCCCTTCTCAAACTGTCACATCCGTTTTCGGCAGCTTGACAATTTCTGCATTCTTCCCCACAGCCCGGGAAAATCTGTCTTTTCAGAAGTCGGTCATTAATCACCGATAGCGAAGTCTTCACCTTAGTCACATCAGAAACCAAATTCAAAGTTTCCCCACTATCAACAGCATTAATCCTCTGCCCGCCGTGAGCCGACATCGGGTTCTGGATAACATTAGGCACTGGAGAAAAATTGATAGCCTGGGCATCTCTCAAATCTTGTACCTTTAACTGGAGAGCCTTGCAATTATCTATAGTATGGCCAGGTGCGTTGGAGTGAAAAGCACATCTGGCATTGACATCATAACCTCTAGGCAAATTATTGGGATCGATTGGTGGGGCCATAGTTCTCAACGTAACCAGATTCATGTCAATCAACTTGGGAAGTAATACTGAATAAGGCATTGGGATTGGTTCGATGACCCGATCCATCTGCCTTGGACGTTGTTGATAGTGTCTCTACTGACCCGGATTACCTCCTTGTTGTTGATTGTTGTACCTGGGTTGTTATTGCGGATGATATTACGGTTGAGGAACAGGTGTTGGAATAGTGACTGCGGCCACTTGATCTTGATAATAATTAGGGCGTCCTTTACCCCTGCCTCTGCCGGCATACACAACGCTTGCCTCACCTTCTTTTCTTCGCTGACCGTTGTAGCACCTCAAATTTGCACCTATCATTGTACATACATCTCATATTAGGTCATAGCATATCATGATCCATTGCATAGCATTGCATTGTCCCCAGTTGCCTCAAGAGCAAGCAAGTCAAGAATTAGGTCAAATTGATCAGGAGATCAGTCAACCAATCAAGCAAAGGTGTTTCTCAAGGAGCCAAGGCCCTAGGGTTTGTCCAACAAGTTCACATGACTTGGAGGTTCATTTGAAGTGTTCAAGTCAAGGGTTGAATGTCCAGAAGCCATCAGTTCATGCACAGTCAGGCAAAAAACCCTAGAAAGTCAACAGTCAGTCAAAGCAGTGGATGGTGGCCATTCTTGTGGAATTTGGGCACCATGGTCAATAATCAAGAGTCCACACAACTTGGGTCATCATTTGAAGTCAAGGTCTCAAGGAATTAGGGCTTGGAATTCATCAGAAATGCACAGTCAGTCCAAAACCCTAGAAAAGTCAAAGTTGGTCAACTGTGGTTGATTTTGTGGATTTGATGGATGGAAATGGTTTGAGAGAGCTTATTCATGTCCTAATAGGCCCTATGTGTCATGGCAATCAACATCATTGAAGAATTTGAAGCCAATCAGAAAATTTCCAGAAATAGAAAGTGGACCTGTAATTTCAACTGCCAAAAATAGAAACTTCTTGATCCTCAACTTGCATCATGATACAAGCTTCAAATGAATTTTTGCCCAACATGAAAGTTGAAGATCTTGTTCTCCCATTTTCAAAAAGTCCAAGAACTCTCAAATCCCATGTGTGGTTGTCAAGATATGATCGATTCATTTTCACCAATTTGTGAACTTCAAAAGGCCATATCTCATGATTCCTTTGGCCAAATTTGGTGGGGTTTTTTCCTACAAACCACATTTTTCATCCTCTTTCCAAAAATATAAACTTCATGACCCAAAACCTTGCCAATCAAAATGGCATTTTTTGACCTATTCCATTAAAAATCAAAGTTTGACCAAACTTTGACTTTTTGATTCTTTGATCTTTTCTCCATTTGGCCAATTGGGAAGTGTTTCACATGTCATTTGTAACTTGTCTAGAGCTTAAACTCATGTTCATTTCATCATCATGCTACCATTTTAGGCCAAAGTGCAAAATGTGCAAAATGTGGCAATTTGGTTCATTAAGTAAAAACAAGTGTAGCAATCCTTCAGCAGACAGAAAACAGCAAATTTGTTAGTCATGAGCAGCTGGTTTAAGGCCCAAACGTGCAGCACATACACCTCCAATTCCACTTGACCAAACATTAGCAACTTTTGCAAATTACTTCATTAAGACAAAGCCAACTTACCACTTGATTAGAGGAGCTTAAACAGACTACATAAGTGAAGTTTTCTGTCATTTGAACCCTAGAGAGCAGCCTCCAAGCAACAGAACCTTCACTACTCTCAAATCACCATTTTCACAAAATTGGATTTCTGGCCAAAAATTCCCAAAGAGACTCGAGCAAACTTTGTATCCTCATCATCTACCAACAACCTTGAGTGAGTTTGAAGCCCTGTTTCCTTGCTGTAGCTTCGATTCGTGCTGCTGCTTTATGAAGATACAACAATGGTGAATTAGGATTGGAAAGTTCCCAGGTATCATTAAGCTAGCCAACCTCAGGAATCCTTCATTCTGAACCACAAGGAAGACTTGTTAAGCTTGCATCACTCCAGACAACCCTGTTTCATTGAATTCTTCAAATCAAGTGAGTTTTTCGACCTCATTATTTTCTCAAATCTTGCTACGCATCATGTAGGTCTTACTTAGTAGGTTGATTTATGCTTTGAATCATGCTAAATGGTTAACCATATCATGAGAAATCTGACATTTAAGATCGATGCTCATTTATATTTTTGCATGATTTGTCCATTTTAGTTTGGTTTGGGATAAATGGAGTTTGGATTAGGTTTGAGCTTGCTTAGATGAGCATTTTGATATGTTGGTTGTCATTTTTGGTGCAAAAATTATGTTGCTGGTTTTACTGTAATAAGCTTTTGAAAATTAGGTTTTCATCTTAC
Organism: Lathyrus oleraceus; assembly: GCF_024323335.1. Lineage (NCBI taxonomy): Eukaryota > Viridiplantae > Streptophyta > Magnoliopsida > Fabales > Fabaceae > Lathyrus > Lathyrus oleraceus. The sequence continues at coordinate 193,388,521 of NC_066583.1, forward strand.
TGTACGCCTCTGTTTCCATTTTGCCTTGCTGTTGAATTTTTAGTTTTTTATTTTTCTGTGCATGTGACTTTTAAGAATGAAATTGTTGTTTGGCTGTGGCCCCACCTTGAATCCCAGCATCCCATTAATGCTGGACGACAGCATCACTGTAAGCGCAGGCTTTTTGCTGCTTTTTACATTAATTAGCTGTTTCTTATTTATTGCCCTTGCGAATATTCCAGAAAGAGAGGGCGTAGCAGATGTGACTTTGGGCCAGGGTCACGTCTTTCTGATTCGTAGCCAGGCAATTAGCGTCTGTAGGTCCGCTTTTTACAGCGCTTGCTGGCCGTTAGAGGAACACTTTAATTGTTCCAATGATTGGCTGCGCCAGCATGCTACCACCTGTTACTTGCCACATCACCAGATGCGCACCGTTCATTTATGTGCGCCCAGCAAATTGTTTTCACTTCATAAATAATAAATTGGTCTGTTGATTTATTTTGTTTTGCATGCACAACTTTTTTCCTTTGCCCATGGCGAATGGTAGCAGGACACGTCCCTAGGTGCTACGCACCATTTCACTCAATTAAACCAGCAATTACCATAATGCCCCACGGTTTATTTAATTCAAATTAAAACCAATTCATTTCAATGCTCATTTCATTTTGTTACTTCATTTTACAAAAATCACAACTCACTCAATTTTCATCCAAAAATCATGAGAATTTTTCCATCATGTTCCTGATTGTGTCTAGTATTTGATTATGAATTTTAATAAATTTTTCGTTGGCTGGATTTTTATTAATAATTGTTTTCCCAACATGTATGCAATATTGATACCCTTGGCCATTTCAATTGTGAAATACTCATGATACATCCATTGCCCTTGAAACTTTTTGTGATGAAACTAGACACATTGACCTTTGTTTCCATATAGAGTTTGTGGATTTTCCATTTGTGGTTTGCTGGATATGATTTTTTGAAGTTATGTGTTACATTTGTTGCCATACCATGATCATGCATTTTCTCCAATTTTTGTTCACATGCTTCCTTACATCCAAATGACCCCAAATTTTGCATGAATCATCTATCACATGTCTAGTTTGTGTATGAATTTTCTTGGAATTAATCATGCTGTTTTCCATTTGATTGTGAATTTTCTTCCATGCTTAGTCATTTGTTGACTTTTTGTGCTACACATTGCCAAATCTTTTGTGAAATTCTCATAACATATTGTATGACCATGAAATTTCATATGTGATAACTAGACATCTCAAGCTTTGCATTGATGTTAATCTCATTCATTTCTCTTCTGTTTTCAATTTGATATGATTTTTTGAAGTTGACCCATGCTTGTTGACTTTCATTGTGCTTACTTGAAATTGTGTTGACTTCATGATTTTAATTGACTGCCTTCCTCTCATCCAAATGCCATGAAATTTTACATGTCTACCATGTTAGATGTTAGGATTGAGTGTGATTTATTTGATGATTTTTGAAAATGTTTGGGTTGACTTTTGATGCAAGTCATTCTGTTGACTTTTTTGTGCTTTCATTTGCCTTACTTTGATTTCAAATGTTCATGAAATGATCCTAATACATGATTTGAATGTGGGCCCAATTGTGATAGCTTCTCAAATGTTTGACTTTGGTTTTGGTTGACTTTTCCTTGCTGTGTTGACTTTTTCTTTCATCTTTGACCCTAGGCTAGCCCTAGTGGTCCTCTGTGCTTACTATTGAGTTTTTGTTTCAGGTTAAGCACCATTGCCATTGAGATCATACAAATGTGATTGGATTTTGTTTACCTGTGAACTAACCTTTGTTTTGTAGATGGTTTGACTCATGTGTTTGAGTCTTGCTTTGCACAGTTGACCTTCTGTAGTTGACTGTTCACCCATTCCTTTTGGTTTTAACTGTGGAACTGTGAACTGATTTGGTTTGACTTTTTCAGGTACTTTAGTTGCCTAAGTTCTCTGAACTTGATTTGCTTTGCTTTTTAGCAACTTGCTTGAGGTATAATCTCTTTTACTTCATGTAGTCTGGAGACCCGGCTTGTTATTTGGCCGGGCAAACTGTCTGAAGTCCTCCTTAAGAGGCAATGTTTGTGTATGTTTAAATCTTGTCCCCAAGCAGGAAAAGTCCTTCAAGTAAGGCAATTGGTGGAAGGTAGGGATATGCAATCTATCCCCCACTACTCTTGTTGTGTCATCCCTCTGCTCACACTGCTGTGTGTTGATGCATTGGGATACAAACCCAAGATCTTGTACAAAGTGTACAGTGTCAGAGTCTTCGAGTATAGAAGGGTTCCCACTTTCTGGACCCATGCTCATTTGTCTATTAGCTCTCCCTGGCCAGGGATAAGAGCTGTGAGGTCTCATCCTCACTTCATCCTTTCATCTGCTTCACCTTAGCCTCTCAATGGCAAGGTTAAGAGCACACTTCACCCCATTCCAGAGGTTTGTTTGTTGAGGTTGATATGACCCCTCGACTAAAACCTAACCCTTGTGTGAGCCTCTTGTGTGTATATAGTGTGTGCTTTTGTGATTGCCTGTTTGCTTTGCCTCTTTAGGTTTAGCTTAGACTTGCCCTTGTGCAAGGTAGGTTGTGCTTGACTTGCTTCCTGTGCAAGTCGAGTCTGTGTGGCTTGCTTCCTATGTGAGCCATGCTTAGAGTTGTTTGGCCGAACTACGGCAACTCTGATTCTCATGTTCAGATGAGATACGTAGGCACGAGACGCGATGTCTTGCCGAGTTTGACTAACAACTAACACTAATTCTCTTCTCTCGCCCTCGTTGCGATTGAGACCTTTCCTTTCTCTCGCCCTCGTTGCGATCGAGCCTTTTCCTTTCTCTCGCCCTCGTTGCGATCGAGACTTTCCCTTTCTCTCGCCCTCGTTGCGATCGAGTCCTTTATCCCTGCCGGCCGAACTACGGCAACTCTGATTCTCATGTTCAGATGAGATACGTAGGCACGAGACGCGATGTCTTGCCGAGTTTTGACTAACAACTAACAACTAATCCTTGTTTGCTTTCGCCCTCGTTGCGATCTTTTCTCTCGCCCTCGTTGCGATTGAGACCTCCCCTTTCTCTTGCCCTCGTTGCAATCGAGACCCTTGCTTCCTGTGCAAGCCGTGATTAGGATAGGTTGGCCCTCGTGCCATTTAGCTAGAAACCTTAACTTAGGGTTGACTTTGCATGACAACATCTAGGCTCGAGTCGTAGTCTCCCTAGTGTTGTGTCTCCCTCTGTTATCTGGTTAGGCTAGAACCTTTGTCCCTGCGTAGGGGAACTACATCGCCCTGATCTTCATACCAGATGAAGTATGTAGGCAGGAGATTGAGCTGATCTCTCCGGGCGCCTTTTCTTTTCTTTTGTGTGTGCTTGACAGTTATAGGCTCGAGTCCCCGACTCCCTATTAACCTGTTGTGTTGTTGTGTGCTTGGAAGTCGATGTAAGTCCATCGAGTGGCATTTGGGTTCCAGTGTGCGTGTGTTTGGTTCGGATGCTGATGTAAGTCCAATGATTGGCATTCGGGCTCCACGTTTGCCTTTGTCTTGTTTTGTTTGTGTGCGTGTCAGCCGAGCTACGAATGCTCTGATTCTTCTCTCGTCCGAGAAGATACGTATGCATAGGATGCGACATCCTAGCGAGCATGTGTTGTCTCCCCAGTCAGTCAGTTTCTTTTGTCTCTTTTCAGCCAGTGTGTGTGAGCGGCTCTGTTGTTTCTTTCTTTTTCCCGCCGGTTTTTCGCGTGATGCGACAGCTGGCGACTCTGCTGGGGATATAGAGAAGTTGACCTATGCTGGTCCATCTTCCCTGAGCGAGTCTCTCCTAGCGCTCTCTAGGATTAGGGTTTTGGTTGCTTTCTGCTTATTGTATTTTATTGCATTCATTGTATATATGTACATTTATTGTTTGCATTTATTGTGTACACTTATGTTTGCATTCATATTCATTATTCATTCTGCCTGGCTGGTTGTCTGTTTTTCTTTGTGGGGTGGGAGTCAGTTGAGATGAGTTCTATACCCGAACTCGAGTGCACTCTAGGATAGGAGAATGGCATAGTCTTGTCGACTGGTGTGGAGTATTCCTTAGCCAGTTGACTTGCGAGTCCATTCACTTGGTGGAGGTCATGTTGGATTAATAATGTCACACAAGTTATTTGTGGTTAGGCATTATTCTTTCAATCATGTGCCGCAGAAGCCAAGGACCTTAGTTTTACCAAACCCATCTTGGCCTATTTTTTAGGACCGTAGTGCGGAGGTCGTTCAGATGTCAGTTCTGATACGATTGTTACGCGATACTACACTCATAAGAGTTTCTCTTGAGAATATTTTTGGAATACGAGTATTCGTTCCTCCGATAATATTCGAGAGATGGAACGATGATTATGGGAACCTCTGATAGAACATGTCTGGCAGGTTTAAACCCTAGTACACTCCCTTTGGGTGGTTCTTAACCGAGACTCCATGCTCGTGACTCTCAACAAACCCATGATTCGTGGTTGAGTCGTTCAAACATCGTTAATATCAATGGATCCCGGATCAGGGGTAAAACCTAAAATCCACCAAAGCGGCTGGTTGATATTAAGGATGTTTGAGCCGGTTCATGTGCCGTTAATATCAATGGAACTTGGGTGTCGATAAGGTGAAAACCTAAATCCACCAAAATGGATGATTGATATTAGGGATACAATGAGCTTTCCCACGACCTTTGTTTGGCGTGCTTTGCTTGATCCTTGAGTGTGTTTGTTGCATTCATGCATTCATGCATTCATCTGCATCCATATCATCAGAAAAAAAATTTTCAAGGAACTCAAGGGAGTTTATTTGCAAAAATTTTCAAAACATGAAAAAACCGGGAAAATTTTTTCACCTGATATATCTGATGAGATATTCTCATATATGATCAAAATGCTAAATATTTCAAAGTTTGCAAATAAAACCCTCGAGTTCCTTTGAAATAAAAACAAGCATATGCATAAACACTTCATGCATCATTTGCATCAGCAGGTGTTCTGTTCCGGTCTCCCGTCCTGTGGTCTGACCCTGCGATCTTCATTTATTTTGAAGACGCACTTTGCCAGTATTATACCAGAGCCATCTCTGCCAGATTGATGGATCATCCTGAGCAAGAGAATTGTGAACTCAGAGAGATTTTGCCAGACTTAGTGCTGTTGATGGATTTATTCCTGGTTAACCAATCCCGGGCTGGCATTGGCTACTGTTCTGGGGCACTTAAGGAGCAAGATTTGTTTGCAAGTGGAGGATTCATCCTTGACGATCAACCAGAAGAAGAGGTTGCTGCTATCTTGGAAGAGGATGCAGAGGACTTGAACAATTTCATCATTCCTGGTGGTGTCTGTCACAATTGGGTCACTGTGGGCGTTCCTACAGTTGTTCATAAGTCAGAGCAATAATCACTTTGCTTAAAAACCCTTCTCCCACGCCAAAAGGAGAAGTGATGGCATTGTTGGCAACATTTTGTGCAATGATATTTTCATTCAAATAAATTCATGTTAAACATTTGTTTTTCCATTTGTTTTCCCTTTTCGCTTTTTGCATGAAATTGGTGATCACCAAAAAACCTTTAAAAACAAGAATAAAAGCAATCTTTTCATCTGCATAATGATTGTCTTGTTTGATTTTCAAAGAGCTTTTCATATCAAAATCGTTATGCAGGTTATTTCTCAAACCCATTGAACATAATGATCGGACGTCATCTCCCAATTTTGAATTCCCTGTATTCGAAGCGGACGAAGATGATGTTGAAGGGATTCCTGACGAGGTTTCCCGACTTCTTGAGCAAGAAAAGAAGATCACTCAGCTGCATCTCGAGAATCAGCAGAACAGCCAACTGGGGCATTATAAAAAAAAAACAAGCACAAAAAAGAAGAGGGTGCAAAAAATAAAAAAATCAAAATCAAAAGAAATCAAAAGAAATCAAAAGAAAGAAAAAAGAAAGAAATCAAAAGAAAACAAAAGAAAAATAGCACCCTCAAAGTCCCAAGTTGACTGATGCTGAATTCGACTGAAAGAAAGAAGAGATCAACTGCCGTGATGTCATGGTCAGTTATATCAGCAGAGAGTGAAAAAGCATTCAACAAGAAGGTCAAGCCTCGTGTGTTCCGAGGGACCTTGTGCTCAAGAAAGTCTTGTCTTTCGTGCCCGATTCCAGGGGCAAGTGGACTTTACAAGCTAAGAACGTCCATACGTTTTCAAGAGAGCCTCTTCAGGCAGTGCTTTAACACTTACATCAATGGATGAAGAAGTTCACTCGTCCTGTGAATTCTGATGCAGTCAAGAAATACTTCGCCTAAAACACAAAACAAAAAAAGCAAAACAGCTCGCTAAGCCGAACACCCCAAAGGGCGGCTTAGGCAAAAAGGAGCGTCTCGGTGGATTGAAAACCCGAAAGGGCGATCAAGGCAAAAGTTAGAGACACTGAAAAAAAAGAAATTACATCCCGCTAGATTGATCACCTCACACTGGGGCAATCTAGGCAAAAATTAGGGATTTGGCAAGTAACTGCATCTTGACAAGACTGTGCTGTACATCTGTCATCCGTCAGGGATTCTCGATCCGTCGTCGACTGAAGCTTTGAATACATCGAAAATTCGGAATGGTAGAGGAAAGGTCGTTATGTTCAATGTAGCCCTCTCCAATATATATCACCGATTTCAAACTTGTACAGATCTATGGAGTCTCGCCCTTTGCAGACTACCATTCCATTACATCTATTTGAGCTTTTATCCCATTATTTGCACTCTTATTTGTTTCAACTCAACAAACGTTTTGCATGTTTTAATTGATAAAGTATCATTGTTTTCAAAATAAACAAATTTTTCAAAATTTTTGTTCTTAAACAAAGTGAACATTCACAATGATGGAAGAATACTTAGGAGACCCACAATGCTCTCCCGAGGGTGGTATGATTATCAACAGGTAAGACAATTGACCGTATCTCGAGCATGACTGTATCTTTATCTTGCAGAACCTCGTATGGTCTCTCCTCAGTGAATCTGCCCGATGCAGTGTTGTTTGAAGTTGTTTATCTTCATGTTCCCGGCAGTATAACATTCTTCCTCCAAGTCCCTGTTAGCTCTATTGTGGGGCATCCCCAGTAGAGTGCTGTTTGAGCCCTATCGTGGGGCATCCCCAGCAAGTTTGCTGTTTCGGACATTATTGTGGGGCAGCTCCCCTAGCAGAGTGTTTACTGAAAACTTTAACTTTCGCCTTTCCAGCAGGCCAGTCTTCCTCTCCACCAGCATGTTTGTTTTTCTTTGAAGATTCAGTATTTGGTAGATCAACATCCCAGTACTATGTCATGCCCTCAGATGGATCCCCTAGCGGAGTTGTTGGCATGATGAGCTTTATCAATACCTTTGTGTTTCTCATCAGAGATCTGGTGGCTTAGGGTGGTTGACCCCCGGACCTGCGTGTTGAACATGTCTGTTTGTCAACATTCATCATACATTTTAGGTAGAATGCATACATGCATAATCATAGCATTTGGATACTCATGTTGCAGCTGTTGCCGTATATCCGTTGATAGTTGCCTCCTGCTGTTTGGTAATACAGATCTCTCCAGTAGATTTTCCTTAAACAAATATGGGTGTGTCTGATCTCTCCATGTAGAGCCAACCCCTTAAGCAGAAAGTGTCTATCCTTTCTTGCCATTTCCCCACTGAGATACATCCTCGTGGATGACGGTTGCTTCCGTTCCCTCCCTACATGGGATGGGTTTTTCCCTATTGAGTTCTTTCCTCATTAGGATGAGTCTTGTTTCAGTCTGCCTTTTTGGATCGATCCTAAAATTGGCTTCCTGTCGGCTGTCTCCTGTACTTCCCTGGGGCATAAATGAATAGTCGCTCACTAACCGGCACTCATTCATCTTACCCTCAGCGGAATTTGTGGGCCTCTACCTACAAACCGGTAGTTGTAAGTCCTATCTTTGTGGTTTTCTACCCACTAGCTGGTAGTTGTAAAATCCCACTTTCATCCCCTGGCGGATATTGTTTGATGGCCTCTACCTACAAACCGGTAGCTGTAAGTCCTATCTTTGTGGTTTTCTACCCACTAGCTGGTAGTTGTAAAATCCCACGTTCTCCTCTTGGTGGAGTTAACCCTTTGTGCTCATCCCGATGATGACTGGTTACTTTTCCATGGGCCTCTACCTACAAACCGGTAGTTGTAAGTCCTATCTTTGTGGTTTTCTACCCACTAGCTGGTAGTTGTAAAATCCCACTTTCATCCCCTGGCGGATATTGTTTGATGGCCTCTACCTACAAACCGGTAGCTGTAAGTCCTATCTTTGTGGTTTTCTACCCACTAGCTGGTAGTTGTAAAATCCCACGTTCTCCTCTTGGTGGAGTTAACCCTTTGTGCTCATCCCGATGATGACTGGGTACTTTTCCATGGGCCTCTACCTACAAACCGGTAGTTGTAAGTCCTATCTTTGTGGTTTTCTACCCACTAGCTGGTAGTTGTAAAATCCCACTTTCATCCCCTTGTTGGAATTAACCCTTTGTGCTCATCCCGATGATGACTGGTTACTTTTCCGTGGTTTTCTGCCTACAAACCGGTAGATGTAATCCCCTCTTTGCAGTTATCAGTATCCGGTTTGTGATATTGATATTCTTTCCCCTCTGGATACTTGCCTTGATCAAGCAGTATTGTCCCCATTGGGTCTTCCCCTGCCTTTGGGTATTTGCTCCGAGTTAGCAACTTTATCCTCTTTTGATTGGTCATCTTTTGCATACCTAGTCCTGGTACCCTGATGCCTTTCTTTTTCGGTCGATTATTCATTTAACAACCTACAACCCGGTTATGGATAATCTTCCATGCGAGGTTATTATCTACGTTCTGACGTCTATAGATAATATGTCTCATGCGCTCTTTGGTCAATCCTTCGATTGTTATCACCAGCAGAGTAAGATTCATCCTTTAACAAGTTTGCCTTTGCTCTCTTCAGGATGTTTTCGGTCGTTTATCCATCTAACAACCTACAACCCGGTTATGGATAATCTTCCATGCGAGGCTTATTATCTACGTTTTGACGGCTATAGATAATATGTCTCATGCACTCTTTGGTCAATCCTTCGATTGTTATCACCAGCAGAGTAAGATTCGTATTCCCTGCAGAATCGGATGTTCATCCTTTAACAAGTTTGCCTTTGCTCTCTTCAGGATGTTTTCGGTCGTTTATTCATCTAACAACCTACAACCCGGTTATGGATAATCTTCCATGTGAGGTTATTATCTACGTTCTGACGGCTATAGATAATATATCTCATGCACTCTTTGGTCAATCCTTCGATTGTTATCACCAGCGGAGTAAGATTCGTATTCCTTGTGGAATCGAATGTCCATCCTTTAACAAGTTTGCCTTTGCTCTCTTCAGGATGTTTTCGGTCGTTTATCCATCTAACAACCTACAACCCGGTTATGGATAATCTTCCATGCGAGGCTTATTATCTACGTTTTGACGGCTATAGATAATATGTCTCATGCACTCTTTGGTCAATCCTTCGATTGTTATCACCAGCGGAGTAAGATTCGTATTCCCTGTGGAATCGGATGTTCATCCTTTAACAAGTTTGCCTTTGCTCTCTTCAGGATGTTTTCGGTCGTTTATCCATCTAACAACCTACAACCCGGTTACGGATAATCTTCCGTGCGAGTGTATCATCTACGTTCTGACGGCTATAGATAATATATCTCATGCACTCTTTGGTCAATCCTTCGATTGTTATCACCAACAGAGTAAGATTCGTATTCCTTGTGGAATCGAATGTTCATCCTTTAACAAGACTGCTTTTCTAGCCCTCTTCAGGATGTTGAGTGTTTTGGAACACAAACTAATTCACGTTTTGGCACTCAGGCCAATTTTCCGGTTCTCAGACCGAAGAAGTTTCCGACGATCAGGTCGACGTACTTATGGCATTCAAACCAATTCACGCTTTGGTCGGTCACCCGTTTCATACCTACAACCCGGTATCCCTGGTGTTCCTTCCTGTTTGCTCGCTATCGTGACCTTGATCCCCGAGTGGAGCGGGTTTCACGAAATATTTCTCCAACAGAGTTCATCCCACCAGTGGATTGGACAGGTTTCAGTAGCAGGTCGATACCTGCATCCCCAGCTGAGTTGATTCTACTCGTGAACTGTGTGGGTCGTCCCCGGCGGAGTAGCAGTTATTTCCTCAGCAGAACAGTTATTTCCCCAAGCGGAAGTTTTTGTGGATTGATTGGGCTATCCCCAGCAGTTTACTGTTGTTGTCTCCTAGCAGAGTTGCTTTATTACTCCCCAGCGAGTTGCCTTGTCCTCCTCTAGTGGGTTTTGTTTGCTGGTTCCCCTGCAGTTGTCTTGCTTCCCCCAGTGGATTCGTCTTGAAGATTCCTCAGCATAGTTGTCCTGCGTATCTCTCCCCGCAGATTTCTTATCATACTGCATTGCATATAGTAGTCATTGCATCCTCAAAACTGCGTAGCATTTCCATTCCATATGGAGCATTACGCCATAGAAAAATTCAAACATATGCATTCATGTGTTCGAAACCACATCAAACTGTATCCCCCGGCAGAGGCGGATTGTCTTGTTCAACATCAACACAGCAAATCAGCTACAGTTGCTTCGACAGCATTCAGAATAGTTTATCCCCACAGAGGTTTATTTCCTCACCCGACGGTGACAGAGGTTTATTTCCTCACCCGATGGTGACAGAAAGCTTGTTTCTCCCCAACGAGATCCTCCAGCAAGTGTTCCGTCTTGCCTTGGCATATCTAAGATGCCGTTTCTTGTGATACCAGTAAGTGTCATGTCAGCACCCGCGTATGTTCTATCATTTTTGGTGTCGGTAAACACCATTGTTTCGGTGTCGGTAAACATCGAGTTCCACCCAGTCATCGGTAAATGTCTGGTCATTCTTTTTGATGTCGGTAAACATCATCTTTCGATGTCGGTAAACATCGTGTATCATCCCAGTCATCGGTAAATGTCTGGTCATTCTTTTTGATGTCGGTAAACATCATCTTTCGATGTCGGTAAACATCGTGTATCATCCCAGTCATCGGTAAATGTCTGGTCATTCTTTGTTCTCTCGTCAATAAAATCAAAATCCCCAGAAGTCGTCGGTAAACGTCTTGTCTGGTATCACCACAAAGATTTTGTTCCTCCCCAAGCGGAGATGCCATCGGTAAATGGCCCAGTTTTCTTCGATATCGGTAAATATCGAATTCCCAGTTGCAGCAGCCATCGGTAAATGGTCTTGCTAAGTTTGACATCGGTAAATGTCAAGTTTCTTTGAAGCCACCATCGGTAAATGGTTTTGCTTCCTTTTCAACATCAAATTATTTCCCAGCAGCCATCGGTAAATGGTCTGGCTGAAGTTGATATCGGTAAATATCAAGTTTTAACCATCGGTAAATGGTTTTGTTTTTCAGAAATTATTTCCCAGCAGCCATCGGTAAATGGTCTGGCTGAAGTTGATATCGGTAAATATCAAGTTTTAACCATCGGTAAATGGTTTTGTTTTTCAGAAGTTTGCTTTCCCAGCAGCCATCGGTAAATGGTCTGGCTGAAGTTGATATCGGTAAATATCAAGTTTTAACCATCGGTAAATGGTTTTGTTTTTCAGAAGTTTGCTTTCCCAGCAGCCATCGGTAAATGGTCGTGCTGAAGTTGATATCGGTAAATATCAAGTTTTAACCATCGGTAAATGGTTCTGTTTTTCTCAAATGGTTTCCCCAGCCGCCATCGGTAAATGGTCGTGCTGAAGTTGATATCGGTAAATATCAAGGTCCCAGTTTTAACCATCGGTAAATGGTTTTGATTTTTCAGAAATTTGTTTTCCCCAGCCGCCATCGGTAAATGGTCTCGCTGAAGTTGATATCGGTAAATATCAAGTCTCCAGTTCCCAACCATCGGTAAATGGTTTTGCTTTTCTGAAGCTGTCATGCAGTTTTTCATCGGTAAATGACGTGGTTCTTGTATCATATCCAGTCGGTGCAAATTTCTACGGTTCTTTTGTATTCAATCCCTGTTTACCCTGAAAGTCTGACAGCCACTGCTATCATCCGTTCGGGTTCCCAGCTGATTGAATAGGGGCAGCTGTAGCACCTCAAATTTGCACCTATCATTGTACATACATCTCATATTAGGTCATAGCATATCATGATCCATTGCATAGCATTGCATTGTCCCCAGTTGCCTCAAGAGCAAGCAAGTCAAGAATTAGGTCAAATTGATCAGGAGATCAGTCAACCAATCAAGCAAAGGTGTTTCTCAAGGAGCCAAGGCCCTAGGGTTTGTCCAACAAGTTCACATGACTTGGAGGTTCATTTGAAGTTTTCAAGTCAAGGGTTGAATGTCCAGAAGCCATCAGTTCATGCACAGTCAGGCAAAAAACCCTAGAAAGTCAACAGTCAGTCAAAGCAGTGGATGGTGGCCATTCTTGTGGAATTTGGGCACCATGGTCAATAATCAAGAGTCCACACAACTTGGGTCATCATTTGAAGTCAAGGTCTCAAGGAATTAGGGCTTGGAATTCATCAGAAATGCACAGTCAGTCCAAAACCCTAGAAAAGTCAAAGTTGGTCAACTGTGGTTGATTTTGTGGATTTGATGGATGGAAATGGTTTGAGAGAGCTTATTCATGTCCTAATAGGCCCTATGTGTCATGGCAATCAACATCATTGAAGAATTTGAAGCCAATCAGAAAATTTCCAGAAATAGAAAGTGGACCTGTAATTTCAACTGCCAAAAATAGAAACTTCTTGATCCTCAACTTGCATCATGATACAAGCTTCAAATGAATTTTTGCCCAACATGAAAGTTGAAGATCTTGTTCTCCCATTTTCAAAAAGTCCAAGAACTCTCAAATCCCATGTGTGGTTGTCAAGATATGATCGATTCATTTTCACCAATTTGTGAACTTCAAAAGGCCATATCTCATGATTCCTTTGGCCAAATTTGGTGGGGTTTTTTCCTACAAACCACATTTTTCATCCTCTTTCCAAAATATAAACTTCATGACCCAAAACCTTGCCAATCAAAATGGCATTTTTTGACCTATTCCATTAAAAATCAAAGTTTGACCAAACTTTGACTTTTTGATTCTTTGATCTTTTCTCCATTTGGCCAATTGGGAAGTGTTTCACATGTCATTTGTAACTTGTCTAGAGCTTAAACTCATGTTCATTTCATCATCATGCTACCATTTTAGGCCAAAGTGCAAAATGTGCAAAATGTGGCAATTTGGTTCATTAAGTAAAAACAAGTGTAGCAATCCTTCAGCAGACAGAAAACAGCAAATTTGTTAGTCATGAGCAGCTGGTTTAAGGCCCAAACGTGCAGCACATACACCTCCAATTCCACTTGACCAAACATTAGCAACTTTTGCAAATTACTTCATTAAGACAAAGCCAACTTACCACTTGATTAGAGGAGCTTAAACAGACTACATAAGTGAAGTTTTCTGTCATTTGAACCCTAGAGAGCAGCCTCCAAGCAACAGAACCTTCACTACTCTCAAATCACCATTTTCACAAAATTGGATTTCTGGCCAAAAATTCCCAAAGAGACTCGAGCAAACTTTGTATCCTCATCATCTACCAACAACCTTGAGTGAGTTTGAAGCCCTGTTTCCTTGCTGTAGCTTCGATTCGTGCTGCTGCTTTATGAAGATACAACAATGGTGAATTAGGATTGGAAAGTTCCCAGGTATCATTAAGCTAGCCAACCTCAGGAATCCTTCATTCTGAACCACAAGGAAGACTTGTTAAGCTTGCATCACTCCAGACAACCCTGTTTCATTGAATTCTTCAAATCAAGTGAGTTTTTCGACCTCATTATTTTCTCAAATCTTGCTACGCATCATGTAGGTCTTACTTAGTAGGTTGATTTATGCTTTGAATCATGCTAAATGGTTAACCATATCATGAGAAATCTGACATTTAAGATCGATGCTCATTTATATTTTTGCATGATTTGTCCATTTTAGTTTGGTTTGGGATAAATGGAGTTTGGATTAGGTTTGAGCTTGCTTAGATGAGCATTTTGATATGTTGGTTGTCATTTTTGGTGCAAAAATTATGTTGCTGGTTTTACTGTAATAAGCTTTTGAAAATTAGGTTTTCATCTTACTGTACGCCTCTGTTTCCATTTTGCCTTGCTGTTGAATTTTTAGTTTTTTATTTTTCTGTGCATGTGACTTTTAAGAATGAAATTGTTGTTTGGCTGTGGCCCCACCTTGAATCCCAGCATCCCATTAATGCTGGACGACAGCATCACTGTAAGCGCAGGCTTTTTGCTGCTTTTTACATTAATTAGCTGTTTCTTATTTATTGCCCTTGCGAATATTCCAGAAAGAGAGGGCGTAGCAGATGTGACTTTGGGCCAGGGTCACGTCTTTCTGATTCGTAGCCAGGCAATTAGCGTCTGTAGGTCCGCTTTTTACAGCGCTTGCTGGCCGTTAGAGGAACACTTTAATTGTTCCAATGATTGGCTGCGCCAGCATGCTACCACCTGTTACTTGCCACATCACCAGATGCGCACCGTTCATTTATGTGCGCCCAGCAAATTGTTTTCACTTCATAAATAATAAATTGGTCTGTTGATTTATTTTGTTTTGCATGCACAGCTTTTTTCCTTTGCCCATGGCGAATGGTAGCAGGACACGTCCCTAGGTGCTACGCACCATTTCACTCAATTAAACCAGCAATTACCATAATGCCCCACGGTTTATTTAATTCAAATTAAAACCAATTCATTTCAATGCTCATTTCATTTTGTTACTTCATTTTACAAAAATCACAACTCACTCAATTTTCATCCAAAAATCATGAGAATTTTTCCATCATGTTCCTGATTGTGTCTAGTATTTGATTATGAATTTTAATAAATTTTTCGTTGGCTGGATTTTTATTAATAATTGTTTTCCCAACATGTATGCAATATTGATACCCTTGGCCATTTCAATTGTGAAATACTCATGATACATCCATTGCCCTTGAAACTTTTTGTGATGAAACTAGACACATTGACCTTTGTTTCCATATAGAGTTTGTGGATTTTCCATTTGTGGTTTACTGGATATGATTTTTTGAAGTTATGTGTTACATTTGTTGCCATACCATGATCATGCATTTTCTCCAATTTTTGTTCACATGCTTCCTTACATCCAAATGACCCCAAATTTTGCATGAATCATCTATCACATGTCTAGTTTGTGTATGAATTTTCTTGGAATTAATCATGCTGTTTTCCATTTGATTGTGAATTTTCTTCCATGCTTAGTCATTTGTTGACTTTTTGTGCTACACATTGCCAAATCTTTTGTGAAATTCTCATAACATATTGTATGACCATGAAATTTCATATGTGATAACTAGACATCTCAAGCTTTGCATTGATGTTAATCTCATTCATTTCTCTTCTGTTTTCAATTTGATATGATTTTTTGAAGTTGACCCATGCTTGTTGACTTTCATTGTGCTTACTTGAAATTGTGTTGACTTCATGATTTTAATTGACTGCCTTCCTCTCATCCAAATGCCATGAAATTTTACATGTCTACCATGTTAGATGTTAGGATTGAGTGTGATTTATTTGATGATTTTTGAAAATGTTTGGGTTGACTTTTGATGCAAGTCATTCTGTTGACTTTTTTGTGCTTTCATTTGCCTTACTTTGATTTCAAATGTTCATGAAATGATCCTAATACATGATTTGAATGTGGGCCCAATTGTGATAGCTTCTCAAATGTTTGACTTTGGTTTTGGTTGACTTTTCCTTGCTGTGTTGACTTTTTCTTTCATCTTTGACCCTAGGCTAGCCCTAGTGGTCCTCTGTGCTTACTATTGAGTTTTTGTTTCAGGTTAAGCACCATTGCCATTGAGATCATACAAATGTGATTGGATTTTGTTTACCTGTGAACTAACCTTTGTTTTGTAGATGGTTTGACTCATGTGTTTGAGTCTTGCTTTGCACAGTTGACCTTCTGTAGTTGACTGTTCACCCATTCCTTTTGGTTTTAACTGTGGAACTGTGAACTGATTTGGTTTGACTTTTTCAGGTACTTTAGTTGCCTAAGTTCTCTGAACTTGATTTGCTTTGCTTTTTAGCAACTTGCTTGAGGTATAATCTCTTTTACTTCATGTAGTCTGGAGACCCGGCTTGTTATTTGGCCGGGCAAACTGTCTGAAGTCCTCCTTAAGAGGCAATGTTTGTGTATGTTTAAATCTTGTCCCCAAGCAGGAAAAGTCCTTCAAGTAAGGCAATTGGTGGAAGGTAGGGATATGCAATCTATCCCCCACTACTCTTGTTGTGTCATCCCTCTGCTCACACTGCTGTGTGTTGATGCATTGGGATACAAACCCAAGATCTTGTACAAAGTGTACAGTGTCAGAGTCTTCGAGTATAGAAGGGTTCCCACTTTCTGGACCCATGCTCATTTGTCTATTAGCTCTCCCTGGCCAGGGATAAGAGCTGTGAGGTCTCATCCTCACTTCATCCTTTCATCTGCTTCACCTTAGCCTCTCAATGGCAAGGTTAAGAGCACACTTCACCCCATTCCAGAGGTTTGTTTGTTGAGGTTGATATGACCCCTCGACTAAAACCTAACCCTTGTGTGAGCCTCTTGTGTGTATATAGTGTGTGCTTTTGTGATTGCCTGTTTGCTTTGCCTCTTTAGGTTTAGCTTAGACTTGCCCTTGTGCAAGGTAGGTTGTGCTTGACTTGCTTCCTGTGCAAGTCGAGTCTGTGTGGCTTGCTTCCTATGTGAGCCATGCTTAGAGTTGTTTGGCCGAACTACGGCAACTCTGATTCTCATGTTCAGATGAGATACGTAGGCACGAGACGCGATGTCTTGCCGAGTTTGACTAATAACTAACACTAATTCTCTTCTCTCGCCCTCGTTGCGATTGAGACCTTTCCTTTCTCTCGCCCTCATTGCGATCGAGCCTTTTCCTTTCTCTCGCCCTCGTTGCGATCGAGACTTTCCCTTTCTCTCGCCCTCGTTGCGATCGAGTCCTTTATCCCTGCCGGCCGAACTACGGCAACTCTGATTCTCATGTTCAGATGAGATACGTAGGCACGAGACGCGATGTCTTGCCGAGTTTTGACTAACAACTAACAACTAATCCTTGTTTGCTTTCGCCCTCGTTGCGATCTTTTCTCTCGCCCTCGTTGCGATTGAGACCTCCCCTTTCTCTTGCCCTCGTTGCAATCGAGACCCTTGCTTCCTGTGCAAGCCGTGATTAGGATAGGTTGGCCCTCGTGCCATTTAGCTAGAAACCTTAACTTAGGGTTGACTTTGCATGACAACATCTAGGCTCGAGTCGTAGTCTCCCTAGTGTTGTGTCTCCCTCTGTTATCTGGTTAGGCTAGAACCTTTGTCCCTGCGTAGGGGAACTACATCGCCCTGATCTTCATACCAGATGAAGTATGTAGGCAGGAGATTGAGCTGATCTCTCCGGGCGCCTTTTCTTTTCTTTTGTGTGTGCTTGACAGTTATAGGCTCGAGTCCCCGACTCCCTATTAACCTGTTGTGTTGTTGTGTGCTTGGAAGTCGATGTAAGTCCATCGAGTGGCATTTGGGTTCCAGTGTGCGTGTGTTTGGTTCGGATGCTGATGTAAGTCCAATGATTGGCATTCGGGCTCCACGTTTGCCTTTGTCTTGTTTTGTTTGTGTGCGTGTCAGCCGAGCTACGAATGCTCTGATTCTTCTCTCGTCCGAGAAGATACGTATGCATAGGATGCGACATCCTAGCGAGCATGTGTTGTCTCCCCAGTCCGAACTACTTGGACTCTGATGTCTATGCCTGATAGACTAAGTAGGCCCAGGATGCGACATCCTGCCGAGTCAGTTTCAGTCAGTTTCTTTTGTCTCTTTTCAGCCAGTGTGTGTGAGTTTGAGCAGCGTTTTTAGCAACCAATTTCCTTTCTAGTGTGCGTGGATCCCGTAGAGTACTACGGATGCGTAGGGTGCCTAACACCTTCCCTTCGCATAACCGACTCCCGAACCCATCCTCTTTGGTCGCGAGACCATGTTCTTTCCCAGGTTTACTTCGAGCGTTTCCTTTCCCTCTTTTGGGATAAATAACGCACGGTGGCGGCTCTGTTGTTTCTTTCTTTTTCCCGCCGGTTTTTCGCGTGATACGACAACCGTTACCAGCAAACGGTCTCTTGGGACCTGATGAGTTGGAAGCACTATTGTCTTGAATTCGGCCCATCTTCAACAGACTCTCGATTCTTTCTCCAGCAATTACTATCTCTGCAAAGCTGATTGACGGGAAAGCAGCCAATCTCTCAATATAATTTCCTTGAAGAGTGTTCATGAACATGTCCGCCATCTCCCTTTCAGATATAGGGGGTTGGACGGACGCAACAATCTGTATCCAACGCTGAGCATACTCTCTAAAGGTTTCCTTGGTAGTCTGAGACATACCTTGCAACAAGGTCCGATTTGGAGCCATGTCCAAGTTGTATTGATATTGCTTGACAAAAGCCTCTGCCAAGTCTTTCCAGCTCTTGATGGTAGTACGAGACAAATGAGAATACCATTCACGAGAAGCTCCAGTTAGACTGTCTTCAAAATAGTACATCCACAGCTTTTCATCTTCCGTGTGAGCTCCCAACCTTCCCAGATAAGATTGGAGATGAGTGCGTGGGCAAGAAGCCCCGTTGTATTTCTCAAAAGCAGGGGGTTTGAACTTGTGAGGAATCCTTACTCCCTGAACCAGACCAAGATTTGTGACATCAAAGCCTAAGGAATTTTGAGACTCCAAAGATTTGAGCTTCTCAGCAAGCTCATCCATACGGCGAGTGGTCTCGAGGGCCTCGTCGTGCAAAGAAAATTGATCATACTGATAATCTTCAGTAACGGGGCACCCGTTAATCCGAATTCCTTGATTCACATTGTACCTTCCGCCAATACCATTTCCAACATTCCCTGTGTTGCCAACATTACCCGGGTTTCCATCAGCATTTGCGTTACCCGCGTTACCAGTGTTCACAGGGTTATCAGCGTTCCCAGGGTCACCAGGGTTTCCCTCAGCATTTGGTATCTCCACCTCCGTATCGGGTCTCGGTTGCTCAACCAATTCCCTCAGCTTTTCCTGGACTTCTGCCATACCAGTCATCAATGTCATGAACTGATCCATCCTTTCACGCATATCAGCCAGCTCTTTCTGTACTTGGTCCATCGCTAGCTGCGGACGATTTTCCTTTGTCGGGTACCTGCAGACTCGCTTGGGACCAATAACTGCCTGATAGAGGGAACAAACATTAGACACTGCGACGACACCTGCAAAACAGACAAGGGTTAATATGCATGGTATGCGATGCACTGCTTGTTCAGTTTTAAGGCACCCCCGTTTTGAAAGGGAATACCCTGCAAATGAATAAGCATGAGATGTTGGATGCAAATATGCAGATGATGTTATGCAATGCAAAGGCATGTCAATCAGAATTGATGGATCCGCTTGAACATCTGTCAGGTTGCATTGCCTGGAGAGAAATTCACTGAGGAATATAATACAAGCCCAAAACTCTGCTCCAGAAAACCGGGTTGGTTGGAGGTTAAGGTTTCCTGAATTTAGCCCGCCCCTCACTGGTAGGTTCTAAGAACAGAAGTTCGTCAGCTTCAGCCCTTCAGTCGCGAATAATGCATTTACCACTGAAGGTTTGGTATTATTACGGGACAAAAGACCTCCATTGACTCCCCTCAACAGGACATCCTAATAGCAAGTTCCCAGTCTCGGGATCCTCAGATTGAGCAGCGAGAATGCGCCCACCAGAGCTAACATAATCACGTCTCGGAGGAGAGGCCTCGACTGAGTTCTCGGGAAATGATCACCACAATCGACGATTTCTAGAGGAACATCCTGCCGTTACGGAACACCCGTAAGACATAATATATCCAAAAGAAACCCCGTCTGGGTGTGGTTCTTCACGAACGACTTAACGTAGCAACACACCACGCAAGCCTCATGATTATCCACTTTAAAACCTGTGTGTACACTCAAGCCTGGGTAATGGGCTTATCTCTCATAGAACACCCCATCCCAACAAACAAACAAACAGATCCAACAGATACAACAGATGCATGCAAGCAGGTAAGCAAATAAAGGTACAAAAGCATGAACACCCAATAAATAAGAAATCACACAAGCTAGGAGGGACTCGCTTAGGGAAGATGGACCAGCAAGAGGTCAACTTCTTAGTGTCCCTAGCAGAGTCGCCAGCTGTCGCAACCTGAAAAATATAGTGCGCGAAAAAACAACCGGCGAAAGAAAATGACAGAAAAGTCGCCACCGTGCGTTATTCATCCAAAAGGAGGGAAAGGAAACGCTCGAAGTAAACCTGAAAAAGGAAAGGACAAAAGGGGGTCTTGCAACCAAATCTTGGGTTCGGGAGTCGGTTATGCGAAGGGAAGGTATTAGCACCCCTACGCATCCGTAGTACACTACGGGATCCACTTTTGTAGTTCTTGTCTAAAGGGTGTGGGTTTATCTAATGTGTTATTTACTAAAAAAAAGGGGGTTAAATGAAAATGACTCGCGCGGATGTCGCATCCACTGCATACGTATCTCATCTGAATATGAGAATCAGAGTCTTCGTAGCTCGGCTGACCTATGGGTTGGGGGGATGTGTGCTCGCTAAGACATCGCGTCTTATGCCTACGTATCTCATCTGGAATGAGAATCAGAGCAAGCCGTAGTTCGGCTAACTACGGGGTTATGGATTGGGTTTTGGACGAACGACGTCACTACGCAATCTACCGGATGCTCGGCCTTTGGAGACTTACTCGCCTGTAGTAGAAGGAGTTAACATGTTGCTTTGGGTTTTAGGGTTTGGGATGCTCAAGGGCAAAAAGGCAGTCCTTGACGAAGGAACTGCGCTACCTGCAGGGGTACGAACACATACAAAACAAACATGTATAAAGTAAATGTGCCAACAAGGGGCTCAGAAGTAAATAAACAAAAGAAAACAAATGCCTCCTATCGAGGTCTTCCAGCTAAGAAAGCGATAAAATGCGGAAAAGAGGTAAAAGTACCACACGGATAAAGATCCGAAGTAACAGCAATTAAAGGAGTAAGAAACCCAGGGATCTCCCAAGCTAATGCCATCAAAGAAAGGTGAGTCAGTACAGGTAATCGGAATGAACCTCCAAGGGGTATCCCATAAATAAAGTGGGAAAACCACGCAAACCATCTCTGCAAGAGTCTGTGAGCCCTCACAAAAACTCAACAAAAGGGTTAGTGAAACACGATAAGCATTTTTTTCATGGATAACAGTATGGTTTCAGAAACCTCAAACCCTGTGGCATACATTTCAGAAATCATATGATTAAACATTCAAGGCATAGGTTTCACCCATTCATGCATAATTAAACCCGTGGGCAAAAACATAATGAAATTCATCCATCATACCTCATACATTCAGATGATCCAAATTAAGAGCATAAAATCATGGGAATGAGGCAAACCTGATGGGAGAGACAGGTTGAAATCAAATGGCACGACTGGGTTTGCAAGGCAATGTTAGGGTTTGCGTGAGATGAAAGTGTGTGAGTCAGATTGAATTTTTCAGAGCTGCCTGGGGGTTGCTCTGAGTTCTCTGCCAGGTTTCTCTCCAGGTTTTGTCAAGGATTTTGTTTCAAGGAAACCTCAGAGTATTTTGCTTCTCTTCCTTTTTCTCAAGTGAAGCCTTGGTATTTATAGACTGAATTTCATGGCTTTGTGGGCTCAAATGAGAGAGATCAAAGTCCAAGTTTTTTCTATTATATTTTATTTATTTTTTTATTATTATTTTTATTTATTTATTTATTTTTGTAAAAAATTATTATTATTATTATTATTATTATTATTATTTTATTTTTAAAGTTTCTTGGATCTAATTCTGATTGACATGATGAAATGCAATATGAAATGCTAAATGAATGCATGAATGAGGAGGGAAAATTTTGGGGTGTTACAGAATGAAACCTGTAGTCCATTCATTGTAAATGGACAAAGACTGAAGCTCTACGAAGGAGGAGACATTCCAACAGACTACTCAAGCCACACTCTGATAGATCCACCGACTCCTACTACAGGTGTATAAATTCCGATCGTCAAGCTAATGACGTTAAACAAGCGCTGCTTGGGAGGCAACCCATGGTTTTCTTACCTTGTTTTACTTTTTTGCATTTATTTATTTTATTTTATTTTTAATCATATTTTCACCTGGACTAAATATTTGCAATGTTTGTGTTTTCAGGATCCCTTTTCCTAACATCCTCCCTTTTCCTAGAGAGAGCGTTACATATCTCTCCACCAGTGCCCCATGGCCCCTACGCGCTATCTAGATCAGCATTGCATGGAAGCCCTGGGCATCGAGCCGAGCATCCGATTTCTGAGCCACCAACTCCATTGGGACGAGTTCGCTGACGACCTGAGCAACACCTACAGGAACTTGACATTGGAGTTCCTCTGTTCATTTGATTATGACCCTTACTTTGGACTGAATGGGTATGCTGCTTTCAGGCTCTTTGGGGTTGAGTACTCTTTCATCTAGAAGGAGTTTGGTGACCTATTAGGCTTCCAGACCACCCCCGACGCTATCCCTGAGACGCGGATGGGATACTTTCTGGGTAAGGAAGTGGAAAAGTTCTGGAGCGATATCTCCGGTGGAGGGAGTCAGGATCCTTCTACTCAGTTATCCCAGGCTATACACAACCCTGCTTTTAGGTACTTCCAGATGATACTAGCACACTCCTTCCTAGGAAGACCAGATGCTGAGACGTTACTAAGTGAGGAGGACATATTCCTACTATTTTGTGCATCCCAGTCTCGCCCTGTGGCACGTGGGAACTTTCTATTGTGTGGCCTCAGCGGTGTTTCCAGATCGTCCGAAGGAGTCATTCATGTAGGAGGGATCATCACACAGATTGCCATCGCCTTAGGTCTATCCCGCAAGCTGCTACATCTCAGGACCTTTTGTGGGTACACTACTATGGATATTGACTTTTGCTTCACTAGAGGGTTGATGAGGAGATCCTCCTTCAACCCAAGACAGTTCAGATTTTTGGTCGATAGCGAGGCAATACATTATTTTACACTGCCTGATCCTATGATGACCAGCGTTCATGACCCAGCTAACTGGAGTTATGCCTTGGAGGGCCAGGGAGAGACTATAGAGGAGCCTAGATCCCCACCTGTTGCTGAGTATACCCCTACACCGCCTTCACCCAGGATCACTGTATTCTCTAACAATTTATCATTGCAGACCTCAGACATCCGCACCTAGATTGCAGAGTGTCGTAGAGAGATTGTTGGGCTTAGGCAGGAGGTGGCTGACCTTACCTTACAGATGGGAGTATCCGATCTCATACATGCTACCGAGGTTGACTGTTTATACCAGGAGATCGCCGAGTTTCGCCAGGAGATAACCATGCTTCGTGGATCTAGTCAGGCAGACGAACCCCCTACTATCTGATTTTACCATCTCATTTTATTTTGTCTCATTTATGCTTATATTTTTCGCATTTACCTAACTTATTTTATATCATTGCATTTGGGATATTTTCTTAACTATGTTAGCACATTAATATTTCCACATCCATATATCTATATTTTATGTGTGTTTATTATATTTATATTTTTATCATAGTCTAGTTATATTAATTATTTATTTATTTATTAGTCTAATGTTTAAATTTAATTTTTATAAAATTATGCAAGCCTTATGTCACTAGGAAAATACAATGCAAACGCTATCTGGACCCCCAAACCGAAAAGAGAACGAGAAGCCCATGCCAAATGACCAAAATCCGGCCCAGCCTAATTTAGCCTTGTGGCGCCCGCCATAGATGTTGTGGCGTCCGCCACAGCGTCTGCATAAGCTCGGGGTAGACTCACATTTTTCACCATTTTCAGACCTTCAAACCTTCAAAACCCATTTTTCCACCTTACAAAAGCGCCCTTGAACCCCACAAAAGCTCCCACATTTTTCATCTTCACACCATACAAGTCATTTTTCCAACTTCCATTTTCATTTTCATCCGTCAAATTTCATAAAAATCCCTTCTTTTTACAAACCCATCTTCATCTTCTTCATCGCATTGCAAGAGCTAAAAAATGGAGTTCAATGGAATTATCCTTCGTGAAGGGAAACCTGGGGCTATACAGAGGAAGATTATCGAAAGGTTGCAAAATCGGGAAATTCTTCCGACAAGGTATGTGATGATAATTGTCTTTACACTTTGGGTATCTACCGTAGCATTTTTTATTTATTAGATAATTTAGGCTTGCATACTATCTTTTCAAACAAAGAACCTACCTTTGAGCGATTGACAATCGAACTTTTAAGTTCTTTAACTTATATTGTCAATCTTAACACTGCTAGCACAATTGGTACTGTCCGATTTAGAATGTTTACTGTTGAGTATGAATTCAGTACCGACGAACTAGTAGGCCTGTTAGGAATTCCTCATGGGGACGATGCTATTTGTGAGGCCTCTTTGGATTCAGATTGGTCGGTCGAGGTGTTTTCCTTCTGACAGAGATTGTCTAACACTTCAATAAATTCTTTTGAAGGAATTCTTGCCTCGACCATCCATAACCCGGCCATCCGAGTTTTTAGATATCTGTTGGCATGTACTATTTTTGGCCGGGAGAATCAAAACAAGGTCAATGCTCGAGAACTTCTATTTTTACAAGGAAGCCTCACAAATAGACGAATTAATTCGGTCCCGTTTATGCTCGCTCATATGGCTTTAACTCTTAATAAAGTGGGACCTATCTTTTTCGGAGGACTCATTACGTCTATTGCTCGTGCGCTTAACCTGAACAATGAGATAGCTACCCTAGATTCCTTACCTCCTCGCACAATCAACCTAAAATTTCTGAGAGATATGAAATTGTGTCGATTGAGGAGAGAAGGAGGTTATGTGCTTATGGTTCATGGTATAGCTATCCCATCTGTTGTCTTACCATGCACTAAACGTACTGATGTACGTAATGAAAGGAATTGGACCTATGTTTTAGATGTTCCACCTGTTTTGGGTCCACTTCCTCCTAATGTTCCTAATGAGGAGGGACACAACACTGATGAAGAATATGATCAGAGAGAGCGATCTCCCATACCTCATGTGTCCCCCCATCACCCTTCACCACCACACACCGCACCATCTTCTTCTTTTGCAGGTTCTGCTCCTGGCTTCTATATTACAGAGGAGATGTGGCGTGACCACATGGCTAGAGAGCAAAGGTGTGATGACCTACTCTCTACCATTCAGCAACAACTGGCGGATAACATGAGCTTCATGCAAGAATCGCAGTGGAGGATAGATAGATGCTATGAGACTGTTGTATAGACCCTGCTTACGATCACAAACGAGCAAGCCTGTCAGTAGCACTACCACCGTCAACATACTACACTGATAGAGGCCACTCAGGGTTCCATTTTAGGCAACCTTCGAGAGGTGAGGACTGCTCAGGATGCCTTATAGGCCAGGATGGATCAGAGAGACCGTCGTCGTAGCCGATCCCGTCGTCCACCTCAGGATGGCGAAGGCACCAGTGGTCAGCAGTAGGATGTCAGGGGACTCTCCCATTATCTTATTTCGAAACATTGGGGACAATGTTCGATTTAAGTGTGGGAGGAGATTTTATCGCTTTCTATTTTTTCTTTGCTATTTTCAGTTAGATTGTTTATTTTGATTGCTTTTTAGTTGTTTATTTTATTTTATTTTATTTTGCTTTTAGTTTGAGTGTTTTAGATAATGCATGAGTCTGACGAGTAACCAGTATAGTGTATCTTTAGTACAGTCTAATCTCCCCATTCCTTTAGCCCTACAAAAAAAAATTGCAAAAGAAAATTGTGTTATTCTGAAAGTTTTTTGGGTTTTAAAGACGGGTTTGAGTAAGAATGCGGTGACTTGGGAGAACTTTTTGAAACATCAGTATTGTTTTAGCACCATAGACTTCATGAATATAGGAATCACTCCCGAAACCCCATATACCATGGCCTTAATCATCATTTCAGTATAAGTCCTCAGTAGTTTATTCCAGCAGTCAGCTCCGGCCTACACATCCTCTACGTAGGGGACCGATGAACATAAGTGAATGATCTAGTGAAATAAAAAAAGTAAAGAAAAGGCAACTCCGGTATAGGTGACCCTCACAAAGTCATTTAAACCAAAAAGTTGTAAAAATTTGATACAAAAGAAAAAAAGAAAAAAAGAAAAACTCACCTGCTGTTAATTGATTCAGAGGTATCTGGCGCTGAACTCGGTAGGGCGGATTACGATCCGATCCCCCACAACTGCAATTGGTTCAAATAAAAGGGTTTACACAAACTTATGTGCCAGGAACCCCATGTTTGGATCATAATCACTAACAGGTTACTCTGCTATGAAGCATGTCCGGATAGCGGGCTTAATGTGATTGCGCCTGAATGAAAAAGACACAAAAAGAGATGAAGAGGCAGGCCTAGGTATCATGGGATAATATGGGTTGGTTAATATAGGAATGGAGTTTATGTCCGTGTTTACGGATAAGTGTCATCATGATAGCCTTAGTTCACTCAGTTAGTACCTATCACTGCATCCCGACTTGAACTTAGAAGCCTTTCTAGCCCAAATCACTCGTTGACACCAATTTTTCTTCTATGAACTTTTTAGTGTTTTGCTTGAGGACAAGCAAGGGTTTAAGTGTGGGAGAATTTGATGACACTGGATTTCACCGTATTTTCGACTCCGATTTTGCATGCATTTTAGTGGTTTTATTATTATTTTGTTATGTTATTACTATGTTTCTCTTTGTTTTCATGTTTTCAGTCTAATCAGAGCCCCGATCGAGAAAAGGAGTGAAAATGAGCTAAAAAGACTAAAATTTAGCATTTTGCACTTGTGGCTCCCACTGTGGTTGGCGCCATGGGTCCAGCCATGACGTGTCACAATTCAACTTCCCTCAACTGCCACGTCTCCCACTACCTCCACTTGGGCGCCACAATTTGCCCTTATGGCGGGCGCTATGGAGTTGTGGCGGGCGTCACAAGAAGAAGACTTTTCCCTCCCAATTTCAAATGGAAGGGCATCCTTGTCATTTCTATTATTTTCCTTGCCTATAAATACAGACTCGTTTTAATTTGTTTAATCATCCAAACTTAGAGCAAACTTAGTTTCACTTAGGCATATATTCAGTATTTTAAAAGTGGTAATCGCTTCACATTGGGGTGTTGCCACAATTGTGTAATCAAGTTTGTGATCGAGTCTGTATTCGAGTTTGGAGCACTTTGGAAGGAAGTTAATCATGCCGCCATTTTCATTTCCGTTTCGCATTTTATTCAACCCTCCGATTGGAGCAGGTTTTTATTGCTTTACCTTTATCTACTTTATTTTCTCGCACTGTCTTTACTTTATTTATTTCTCGCACTGTCTTTACTTTTATTTATTTCTCGCACTCGCACTACTTTTATTTATTTCTCGCACTCGCACTACTTTTATTTATTTCCCACATTCGCACTACTTTCATTTATTTCTCGCACTCACACTACTTTTATTTATTTCCCGCACTCGCACTACTTTTATTTATTTCTCGCACTCGCACTACTTTCATTTTTTTCTCGCACTCGCACTACTTTTATTTAAATTAAAATGCACCTTTACTTTACCATGTCTAACTAAATCTATAAAGGTTAGAATGTAAGGACCTTAATTGAACCGATAATCGTACAATTGTTCGTAGAAACACTTAAGGGCTATTTTAACTTTCAACTTAAGTTTTCCCGCACTTAATTTCTGTTGGGTAAGATCGAAAGTCGTCCAACGTCTTTTTAAACTTAGTTGTTTTTAACTATTTCAAATACAGCGAAAGCGCTTTGTTTAGTTCATTAAGAGTTTTTAACTTAAGAAGAAAAGTGATTTTAAAACTATTTTCGGACGCGTTTATAAGTTTAGAGTCTGGTTCGTGAGAACCTCTTTTGGTTAAGAAATCCAGGTTAAAATACTTTTCAACTTAGTCAAGATACTATATTTCTTAAAAATAGGTTTACTACTCTAACGCAATGCGCGCCTTTTTATAAGTGACAATAAGAGGGTTTGATTAGGGAGTACAACTCGGTTCTGAATACGAGAAAGCGATAGTTCTCGATAAATTGGTTCTTTTCAAAGTAGGAAATACTACCCATAAGTAATTCTATTAGCAAGTACTTGGATTATTAATTGATTATGTGAATTACATTCGAGTCTGTCTTTATTAATGGAACTTTATTCAATACTTTACTTTTCATTGCACACTCTTAAAAACCCCTATTTCATTCACCTTAGATAAACACCATAACAATAGATAATGATAGATTGACACTTGGTCTCTGTGGATTCGACAATCTTTTATATTACTTTGACGTGTTCGTATACTTGCGAAAAGCACGCATCAAGTTTTTTGCGCCGTTGCCGAGGACCAATTTCGTCAAATTTCGTACCCTGTTGTTATATCGTTTAGACTTAGGTTATTACCCGCCGGTCAACGCGAAGAACTCGCATCACTGGAAGCTTAGTATACTCTCTGGCGGAACCTGAACGTTACGCTCGCGCACGTTTATTTTTCCATAGAATTAGGAGAGCTATGGCCGAAGATCAAAACCAAATACCTCTTAAGGATTTCGCCCAACCATCTAATGAAGAACCTAGTTCTAGTATAGTAAACCCAACCATCCCAGCTAATAATTTCAAACTTAAACCCTCCCTGTTGCAACTAGTGCAACAGAGACAATTCGCAGGTCTCGCTACTGAGAACCCAAACCAACATTTAAAAATCTTTCTCCAATTAGCAGACACTTTTAAAACCAATGGAGTTTCTCCTTAGGCAATCCGTTTAAGATTATTCCCTTTTTCCCTCAGAGATAAAGCTCTATCATGGTTAGATTCCCTTCCACCCAATTCCATTACGATTTGGGATAACCTTAGAAGAGTATTCCTTCCTAGATACTTTCCCCCAAGTAAGACTGCCGTTCTTCGAAACCATATAACTAGATTTACCCAGAACCAAGGAGAATCGCTGTTCGAAGCTTGGGAGAGATATAAAGAGCTGTTAAGAGCCTGCCCACATCATGGTTTAGAAAATTGGTTAATCATTCAGACCTTCTATAATGGACTTCACTATAACACTAAGATGACCATCGACGCTGCCGCAGGCGGTGCGCTGATGAACAAACCTTACCCTGAAGCTAGTTCCCTCATCGAAGATATAGCTCAAAACCATCAATCATGGGGAGTCGAACGAGTGACAGTTGAGAAGAAGGAAGCCCAAGGAGGAGTACATGAACTAAGCTCTATAGACATGATGCAAGCCAAAATGGATGCATTAGCCCTCAAGGTCGAGCATATGTGCATAAACCCGAATACTGCAACTGCAATTTCGTCAGATTGTGAGATATGTGGAACCAAAGGACACCAATCTGCAGAATGCATTCTATTAAACAAAACCCACTCTGAGCAAGTGAACTACACCCAAGGGAACCCATATTCAAATACCTATAACCCTGGATGGAGGAATCATCCAAACTTCTCCTATAAGAACAATAACCCTATCCAAAATAATGCACCTCCGAGATAAACAGGTTATCAAGCCCCAAGACCAAATCAACCTATGCAACCTGTACCACCAAAGCCGAGCCTTGAGAAAATTATAGAAAATTTTATCACTGCTCAAACCCAATAAAATAAAGAGTTCATGAACCAAAACATTCATGTTAACGAACTGATTACCCAGTTAGGAACCAAGGTTGACCAAATAGTTACTCACACCAAGATGCTTGAAACCCAGATCTCTCAGATAGCTTTAAACCAAGCCCCCCAGACCACACCTGGAGGACAGTTCCCTGGACAACCTCAATAGAGTCCGCGAGGGCAAGCCAATGCCATTACCCTACGAAGTGGGAACGCTTATGATGAGCCACCAAACCCAAGATTGAGTGAACCCAAAACTTCTAAGGAATATACCGAACCCATGGACAAAGTAAAGGAACCGGAGGAATCTGAAAAACATGAAGGTCAAGAAAAAGGAGAAAAACCTAAAGGTAAAACATACGTACCACCCCCGCCATATAAACTACCTATACCATATCCGCAAAGACTCAAACAAACCCAGATCAATAACCAGTATCAGAAATTTATTAAAGTTATAGAAAAACTTCACGTAGAAATCCCTTTCACAGAAGCCATCACCCAAATACCTTCTTATGCAAAGTTTCTCAAAGACATCCTTACCAACAAACGTAGACTCGACGATCCGAAACCCTTGGAATGCAATTCTATTTCCAAAAATAAGTTAGCCAAAAAGGATAAAGATCCTGGAAATTTCTCCATTCCTTGTCTTTTGGGTAGTCATGTCACCGAAAAAGCTTTTCTAGACTTAGGAGCTAGTGTGAGCTTAATGCCTTTAGCAGTTTGTGAGAGGTTAAACTTAGGAGAATTACAGCCTACTAAGATGTCACTTCAGTTAGCCGATAGATCTGGTAAGTATCCGATAGGAATTTTAAAATATGTCCCTGTTAGGATAGGTAAGTTATTTATCCCTACTGATTTTGTTGTCATGGACACCAAAGAGGATAATGATATACCAATCCTTCTAGGTAGACCATTCTTATCAACTGCAGGAGCCATAATAGATGTCAAGAGAGGAAAGTTGACCTTTGAGGTAGGTGACGAGAAAATAGAATTTATACTTTCGAAATTCCTTATGGCACCTGTGATGGGAGACACATGTTATGCCATAGATATCGTTGATGAATGCGTTAGGGAGTTAGAACAAGAAGAAATCATAAAAATAATTAAGTTGCCATCAACCCTCATACTGGAAGATGATGACTTTAGGAAACCCTACATCGATGATAACCTTTACGAATCTTTATCCCTTACCCCAGATCCTATGCCATGCCCTAAGAAACCAACCTTAGAGCTTAAGGAACTGCCTAAGAACCTGAGATATGAGTTCCTCGATGAAGAGATGAACCGTCCAGTTATAGTCAGTGCTACCTTGAGCCAAGAGGAAACAAACCAACTTTTAGATGTTTTACGAAGATATCCCTCAGCCTTAGGATATAATATCTCTGACCTGAAAGGTATAAGCCCATCCGTATGCATGCATCGGATTTCGCTCGAAGAAGATTCAAAACCCTCCAAAGAACATCAGAGAAGAATAAACCCTATAATGAGTGATGTTGTTAAAAAAGAAGTTCTTAAGTTACTTGAGGCAGGTATAATCTATCAGATCTCGGATAGTAAGTGGGTGAGCCCTATGGATGTAGTACCTAAAAAGGGAGGCATCACAGTTGTGCAAAACGATAAAGGCGAACATGTAGCAAAACGGATGGAAGGAGGATGGCGGATGTGTATAGACTATAGAAAGTTAAATCAAATAACCAGGAAGGATCATTTCCCTTTACCATTTATAGACCGGATGTTGGAGCGTCTAGCCAGACACTCTTACTTCTGCTATCTAGATGGATACTCTGGATTCTTCCAAATACCTATCCACCCCGAAGATCAAGAAAAAACTACCTTTACATGCCCTTGTAATACCCCAAAATTTACCCCCTTCATTCATGCATTCATTTTTAGGTCATTTAACATTTCATATTGCATTTTATCATGTCAATCAGAATTAGCTCCAAGAAGCTTGAATATCATCCAAGACACTTTGTGGGTTTTATCTGTGTGATCAGTCAACACAATGAAATGGCTTGAGATACTTCCAACATGGTCAAATGGGGTCTATTCATCATTCAAAATGCTAACCTTGAAGAAGCAAAAGTCTGTGTCTGAGCTGTCATGCTCGCTAGGCGAGCAGCATGGTTCGCTAGGCGAATCTAAACTGTCATGCTCGCTAGGCGAGCACATTCTTCGCTAGGCGAAGCCTACGCATTTTGAAAATAAAAAATATATAACAGAAAAGATTTTGGACTTGGACCTCTCTCATTTGAGCCCACAAAGCCACGAAAATCAAATTATAAATTCAGAGTTTCAGTGAAACAAAATTCTATTCCTATTACCCTGGCAGAAGAGAGAAGCTAACAGGATTCAGAGCAGCCTCCATAGACACTGAAGGAAACTCATTTGCACAGGAATCACCTCTACCAGCTCCATCTCATATAAACCCTGAGATTGTTCTGCAAACCCAACGGTGCAATTCAATTTCATTCGATCTCTCCAATCAGGTTTGCCTTATTCCCATTATTTTATGCTTTCAATTTGAAATTTCTAAATGTATGAGGTATTATGGTGAATTTAGAAGAGTGGGTATCGTTCGGTTTTTCCCACAAGTAAATATGCATGAACGTGTAAAACAACGCCTCGAATGTTTAACCGTTTAATTTCTGAAGTGGATACCATAGGGTTTGGAGTCCCTGAAATGGTACTGTTACCAATGGAGAATCCAAAACCCGCAGACGCTCGCTAGCACCCTCGTTAGGCGAGCCTGTAGCGAAGCTTCGCTAGCACCTTGCTAAGCGAAGAAGTAGCGACCATGACAGAAGTTTTTTTTTTGCTCTTTAATCTGTTTGGTGATTGTTATGACATTGCTTTCTCTTGCATTCATGCACTATTCACCTGACGTTTTGTTGTCATGTTTCCTTTGTTTGGGGCAACTCTTGATTGCGCCCTATCTTGTTTCTCTAACCTTTTTTGTTGAGTTTTTGTGAGGGCTCACATGACTCTTGCAGAGTTAGCTTGTTTGGTATTCCACTTTATTTGGGGGATACCATTTGGAGATTTATTCCGATTACCTGTACTGACTTGCTCTCTTTGATGGTGCCAGCTTGAGAGATCTCTGGGTTTCTTGTTTCTGTAGTTGTTATTACTTCGGATCTTTATCCGTGTGGTAGATCTCTTGATCCCTTTATCTTTCCCGCATTTTACCGTTTTCTTAGCTGGAAGACCTCAATAGGAGGCAATGTTTTCTTTTGTTTGTTTACTTTTGTGCCCAAAGACCTCCAAGAAGAGGCATCAGTGCTAAAGACCTCCATAAAGAGGCAATTGACGGATAAAAGGGATTAATAGTCAATCCCCCGTTATTCAGTGTGTCGTTCTTTACGCTCGCACTACGTGTCGATGCTTCAGAGCAAAAGCCCAAGATCTTTTGTCCGGTCGGTCAGCGGAGAGGGTTCCATCTTTCTGAATCCCCACTTTTTGTCATGAGCTCACCCTGTCCAGGGTTAAGAGCTATGAGGTCTTATCCTCATTACCCTTCTGATCTTCTCACCCTGACGTTCAATGTCAGTTGGTTAAGAGCCCATTTGATTACCCTTTCATGGCTTGTTTGTCGAGGTTGATATGACCCCTCTTGACTAAAGCCCTACCCATGTACGTTTGAGCACCCTTGCTGGTGTGTTTACTTTATGCATGTTCGCTTTGTATGGTGAGATCGTCCCCATAGGATTGCTAGACTTCGTATAGTCTCCCGTTTGCATGTCAATTAAGGTAGCACTGTTCCTTCGTCTAGGACTTCCTTTTTGCATGAGCATTCCTAAAATACAAACAAACTCATTGATTTTTCTTCTCCTAAGAACACGTTAACTCCTTCTACTACAGGCGAGTAAGTCTCCAAAGGTCGAGCATCCGGTAGATTGCGTAGTAACGTCGTTCACCCAAAAACACAACCCTTGACCCATAGGTAGCCGAACTACGGCTTGCTCTGATTCTCATTCCAAATGAGATACGTAGGCATAAGACGCGATGTCTTAGCGAGCACACTCCTCTTTAACCCATAGGTAGCCGAGCTACGAAGAATCTGATTCTCATATTCAGATGAGATAAGTATGCAGTGGATGCGACATCCTTGCGAGTCATTTTCTTTTAACCCCTCTTTTAGTAAATAGTACATTAGATAAACCCACACCCTTTAGGCAAGAATAACAAAAGTGGATCCCGTAGAGTACTATGGATGCGTAGGGATGCTAATACCTTCCCTTCACATAATCGGCTCCCGAACCCAAGATTTGGTTGCGAGACCTTGTCTTTTCCTTTTCCTTTTTTCAGGTTTACTTTGAGCGTTTCCTTTCCCTCCTTTGGGACAAATAACGCACGGTGGCGACTCTTCTGTCATTTCTTTTCTCTCCGGTTGTTTTTTTCGCATTCCCTTTTTCAGGTTGCGACAGCTGGCGACTCTGTTGGGGACCCTATTTCCCTAAGCGAGTCCCTCCTAGCTTTTGTAGGTTTCTTGTTTGTTGGGTGTTTATTATTTTGTACAGTTATTTATTTTTCAGCATTTACCTGCTTTATTGCATTTGTGTACATATCATTGCTCGTATCTGCTGGTTCTGTTTGTTGGGATGGGATGTTCCATGAGAGATAAGCCTATTACCCAGGCTTGAGCATACACAAAGGTTTTAGAGTGGATAGTCATGAGGCTTGCATGGCATGTTGCTACGTTAAGTCGTTCATGAAGACCCACACCCATACGAGGTTTCTTTCGGATATATTCTGTCCTACGGGTGTTCCGTAACGACTTGATGTTCCCCTAGAAATCGTCGACTCTGGTGACCATTTCCCGAGAACTCAGTCGAGGCCTCTCCTCCGAGACGTGATTATGTTAGCTCTGGTGGGCGCATTCTCGCTGCTCAACCCGAGGACCCCGAGACTGGTAACTTGCTTTAGGATATCCTGTTGAGGGGAGTCAGTGAAGGTCTTTTATCCCGTAATAATGCCAAACCTTCAGTGGTAAACGTATTATTCTCGACTGAAGGGATGAAGCTGACAAACTTCTGTTCCTAGAACCTACCAGTGAGGGGTGGGCTATATTCAGGAAACCTTAACCTCCAACCAACCCGGTTTTCTGGAGCAGAGTTTTGGTCTTGTATTATATTCCTCAGCAGGTTTCTCTTCAGACAGTGCAACCCGACAGATGTTCAAGCAGATACAGCAATCTTGATCTCCATGTCACTGCATTGCATCACATCATCACATCATTTTGCATTCATACCATTTAACACATGTTTATCCATTCCTAGGGGTTTATATCTTCTTCTTGATCCTAGTCGGGGTTTTCTGGTACTTTTAAAATGGATATTTTATCTGATGAGAGACTGGAATCAAGGGGTAGAATACCCTTTGGGATTGATAAATATGTCATTGCATTTGCATATCCATAGCATGTCTTGCATAACAGGTACCGCCTCAGTGTTCTCAGTTATTTGGTGTTCCACTAGCAGGATAGCTGATTCAGGCATTCACCGGTACGGTACCCGCAGAAACCACCAGAGAGCAATGGAGAGCCTACAAGCAGAGCTCGCCGAGAAGAAGATCCGCATGAATCAGTTCATGGATATGGTTCAAGGGGTGGCTCAGGGACAACAAGAGCTCAGGCAGATGATGCAGAGGAATCTCGCCACTACTCAACCAGAGACGTTGACTGATCCTCTGGCTGGAGAGGTTAACGGACCCAGCGGACCGGGGCCTATCCCGATCCCACATGCTAACCCTGATCAACAACCCACTCATGATGACCAGGAGGATCAGTTCCCCTTGCTTCAGGAGGACTTTGGTATGGGTCATGGTATGGACCCCATGTTCAGAAGATTAAAGGAGAGGCTGAAAGCTGTGGAAGGGCAGAATGCCCTTGGTGTGGATGTTGCTGACTTGGGATTGGTCCCAGGCGTGAGAGTTCCACCGAAATTCAAGGTCCCGATATTTGACAAATACAGTGGTAACTCTTGCCCGAAGACCCATGTGCAAGCCTATTTCCGTAAAATGGTTGCATACTCTAACGATGAAAAGTTGCTTATGTACTTCTTCCAGGATAGCCTAGCTGGGGCATCCCTGGAATGGTATATGAGGCTGGACAGAGCCCACATCCGCTGCTGGAGGGATTTGGTTGAGGCTTTCGTGAAGCAGTATCAGTATAATGCAGACATGGCTCCGGATAGAACTCAACTTCAGAATCTGTCTCTTAAAAGCAATGAGTGCTTCAGGGAATACGCTCAACGTTGGAGGAAGACAACTTCCCATGTTCAACCTCCTATGTTGGAGAAGGAAATGGCTAACATGTTCATGAATACTCTGCCCGGACCTTACTTGGAGCGCCTGGTGGGTTGCAATGCCTCCAACTTTGCTGATGTAGTCTCTACCGGAGAGAGGGTGGAGAATTACCTGAAGACATACAAGATCCAGAGTGGAGGTGGATCTTCATCAGGGGTGAAGAAGCCGTTCATTCAGGGACAGAAGAGGAGAGAAGGGGATGCAAGTGCCCTATCTTCTTATCAGAACAGGGATAACCGGAGGAATAGCTTTCAGAACTATCATCAACAACCGTATGTTGCGGCTGTATCCATTCCAGCTGCAGCACCACTACAACAACAACAACCACAGCGTCAACCAACTCAATATCAACAACAGCAACCGGGTAACAGGCCCGCCTATCAACAAAGGCCAAGAACGATGGACCGGCGTTTCGACACTCTTCCAATGTCGCACGCTCAGTTGCTTTCTAGTCTTCAACAACTATAACTGGTGCAGTTGTGCACTCTGGCTCCTCCCGTTGGTAGGCTTCCGGTAGGTTACGACGCCAACGCTAGGTGTAGCTTCCATTCCGGGGCACCTGGCCACAATATTGAGAATTGCAAAGCTTGTAAGCACGTAGTTTAGGACCTCATAGATTCAAAGGCCATCGACCTTGCACCGGCTCCTAATGTCGTCAACAATCCCATGCCCCAACATGGTGGTGCAAATGTTAATATGATGGAAGGCGAAGCCAGATCCGTCAAAGATGTCTTGAAGCTGAAGACTCCGTTGCTGGATATCAAAAAACACTTACTGAAGATCGATGTTTTCCCCGGTTGTGGGAAGGGTTGTTTGGATTGTGCTACTCAGAGTAAAGGTTGTTTGAAGCTACAACAGGGTATCCAGGCCTTGCTCGACGAAGGTACTCTCCAGGTTGAAGATTTGTCTGTCCAAGAGTCTGTGGAAGGGGTTGAGGAAGAGGTGTTTGAAGATGCTACTGATGAATTCGCAGATGTTGTTCCTACTGATTCTGTAATCCATGATGATCCAGCTCTGACTTCTACAACTTCAACACTTCAGACTCGTCAGGGGCCGATTACTTTCTCCAGTGCTGGCATCATTCAGTATGGCCAGGTCTCTGCGGTCAATGACGAAGATGGGGATAGTGATTGCGACATCGATAACTGGGTGCATCCGAGGATCCCGGGTGAAGTCATCAACAATTGGTCCTCTGAGGAGATTGTCCAAGTCACTTTTCTGGAGGAGTAATTTTCTTTGTTTATTCATGCATATCCAAGTCTTACGTTCCGCCCAGGGCGTAATGACTCATTGTAGGGCTCATCTATGTGGATACCTGCATTTTTTATCATAAATAAAGGACATTTTTTTGCATTCAAATATTTTGTTCACTGTCTTTCTATTTTTGCAGTTTTCAAAAAAATCAAAAAAAATATGTGGCAATGTTTTGTTTAGTTTTCTACTCTTTGTTCACACTCATAAGCACATACCATCACTCATGCAGATGCACGTCACTGGATCCTATTGATAACAGTTCTGCTATGGCTCGCTTCGACTTTGAAAATCCAATCTTTCAAGCTGAAGAAGGGGGTGATGAAGACTGTGAACTCCCTGAAGAACTTTCCAGGTTATTAAAACAAGAGGAAAGGGTTATTCAACCGCATCAAGAGTCTGTTGAAGTGATTAATCTCGGCACCGAGGACGCCAAGAGAGAAATCAAGATAGGGGCCTCTTTGGAAGATAATGTGAAGAAGGGGCTGATTGAATTGCTGCAAGAGTATGTTGACATCTTCGCCTGGTCTTATCAGGACATGCTCGGGCTTAACACATACATCGTGGTACACCATTTGCCTCTCAAAGAAGGTTGTCCTCCGGTCAGGCAGAAGCTCAGAAGAACAAGACCAGAGATGGCCGTCAAGATAAAGGAAGAAGTGCAAAAACAGTTGGATGCAGGGTTTCTAGCGGTTACAAATTATCCGCCATGGGTGGCAAACATTGTTCCAGTACCTAAGAAGGATGGAAAGGTACGGATGTGTGTTGACTACCGGGATCTGAACAGAGCTAGCCCTAAAGATGATTTCTCATTACCTCACATTGACGTTTTGGTGGATAACACAGCTCAGTTCTCGGTATTCTCCTTCATGGATGGCTTTTCTGGTTATAACCAAATCAAGATGGCACCAGAAGACATGGAGAAGACAACTTTCATAACCCCATGGGGCACCTTCTGCTACAAGGTGATGCCGTTTGGCCTAAAAAATGCTGGGGAAACATATCAACGAGCTATGGTGACTCTTTTCCATGATATGATTCATCATGAAATCGAGGTTTATGTTGATGATATGATTGCCAAATCTCAGACGGAAGAAGAACCTCTGGTGAATCTGCAGAAACTGTTTGAACGGCTGAGGAAATTCAAGTTGAGGCTTAATCCGAACAAGTGGACTTTCGGGGTGAGATCTGGAAAACTGTTGGGTTTTATTGTTAGTGGAAAAGGGATTGAGGTGGATCCGGCCAAAGTAAAAGTGATACAGGAAATGCCGGAGCCAAGAACAGAAAAACAAGTCCGTGGTTTCTTAGGGAGGTTGAACTACATTGCAAGGTTCATTTCTCACCTAACAGCCACGTGTGAGCCAATTTTCAAGTTGCTAAGAAAAGATCAGTCTATCAGGTGGAATGATGATTGCCAAAGGGCTTTCGAGAAAATAAAAGAGTATTTGCAGAATCCTCCAATCCTTATGCCTCCAGTCCCAGGGAGACCGCTGATTATGTATTTGACAGTACTTGATAATTCCATGGGTGGTCTTCTCGGTCAACACGACGAGACAGGTAGGAAAGAGCATGCCATCTACTACCTGAGTAAGAAATTCACAGACTGCGAGTCGAGATACTCAATGCTTGAAAAGACATGTTGTGCACTTGCATGGGCTGCTAAGCGTTTGAGACAATACATGCTGACTCACACGACCTTATTGATCTCCAAGATGGATCCAGTCAAGTATATATTCGAGAAGCCAACTCTCACCGGAAGAGTTGCTCGTTGGCAAATGATATTGACAGAGTACGACATCCAGTATACGTCCCAGAAAGCCATCAAAGGGAGTATTCTGTCAGACTATCTTGCTCAGCAGCCGATTGATGATTATGAGCCGATGAAGTTTGATTTTCCGGATGAAGACATCATGTTCCTCAAGATGAAAGACTGTGAAGAGCCAGTTGTTGAGGAGGGACCTGATCCAGACGAAAAGTGGACTTTGTTATTTGATGGGGCCGTCAATGCCAGAGGAAGTGGAATTGGTGTTGTCATTACTACGCCGAAAGGTGCCCTCATGCCTTTCACCGCCCGTCTGACTTTCGAGTGCACCAATAATGAAGCTGAGTATGAAGCCTGTATCTTGGGTATCGAGCAAGCCATTGATTTGAGAATCAAGACTTTGGACATCTTCGGAGATTCAGCTCTGGTGATCAATCAAGTGAATGGTGGTTGGAATAATCTCCAACCTAACCTGGTCCCTTACAGAGATTACACGAGAAGATTGTTGACTTTCTTCACAACAGTAAAGCTGTATCATATACCTCGTGATGAGAACCAGATGGCGAATGCTCTTGCTACTATATCCTCCATGATCAAGGTGATTAGGGGGAACTATGTTCCCAGGATCGATGTTATGCGCCTTGATAGGGCCGCGTGTGTGTTTGCTGCTGAAGTGGCAGTTGATGACAAGCCCTGGTATCACGACATCAAGTGCTTTCTGAAGAATCAAGAGTACCCCGCAGGGGCATCCAGCAATGACAGAAAGACTTTGAGAAGATTGGCAGGCAGTTTCTTCTTGAACAAAGACGATGTGCTGTATAAGAGGAACTTCGACATGGTTTTGCTCAGATGCGTGGATAGACACGAAGAAGACATGTTAATGCAGGAAGTTCATGAAGGCTCCTTCGGTACTCATGCCAGCGGACATGCAATGGCTAAGAAATTGTTGAGAGCGGGTTATTACTGGATGACCATGGAATCTGATTGTTTCAAATACGCTCGGAAGTGTCATAAATGCCAGATTTATGCTGATAAGATACATGTGCCGCCGAATCCTTTGAATGTGATGTCTTCTCCGTGGCCTTTTGCTATGTGGGGCATTGATATGATTGGAAAGATTGAGCCGACTGCCTCCAATGGGCATCGCTTCATCCTTGTTGCCATCGACTATTTCACCAAGTGGGTCGAAGCCGCGTCATTTGCGAAGGTCACCAGACATGTGGTTGCCCGATTCATTAAGAAGGAAATCATTTGTCGTTATGGGATTCCCGAAAGAATCATTACTGATAATGGTTCTAATCTCAATAACAAAATGATGAAGGAGTTGTGCCAGAGCTTCAACATTCAGCATCACAATTCTTCCCCTTATCTCCCTAAGATGAACGACGCGGTTGAGGCAGCAAATAAGAACATAAAGAAGATTGTGCAGAAGATGGTCGTCACGTACAGAGATTGGCATGAGATGCTACCCTTCGCCTTGCATGGGTACCGTACTTCAGTACGTACGTCGACTGGGGCAACTCCTTACTCCCTTGTGTATGGTATGGAAGCAGTCCTACCTGTTGAAGTGGAGATTCCTTCTCTAAGAGTCCTGTTGGATTTCAAGTTAGATGAAGCTGAATGGATTCGGACAAGGTTCAATGAGTTGAGTCTTATCAAAGAGAAGCGAATGGCAGCCGTTTGTCATGGGCAGTTGTATCAGAGTCGGATGAAGAGAGCCTTTGATCGGAAAGTGCGTCCTCGGTGTTTCCAAGTCGGAGATTTAGTGTTGAAAAGGATCCTTCCTCCTCAGACAGATCACAGGGGCAAGTGGACTCCTAACTATGATGGACCGTATATTGTCACCAAGGTTTTTAATGGTGGGGCCTTAATGCTTGCAACTATGGATGGTGAAAACTTCACTTCCCCTGTGAACTCAGACGCAGTTAAAAAATACTTCGCATAAAATAGACCAGCTGGACAGTAAAAAGAATAGTCCCGGCAAAAATGGGCATCCCGACGAACCAAGAAAATGAAAAGGTTCGG
Source organism: Lathyrus oleraceus (assembly GCF_024323335.1). Taxonomy (NCBI): domain Eukaryota; kingdom Viridiplantae; phylum Streptophyta; class Magnoliopsida; order Fabales; family Fabaceae; genus Lathyrus; species Lathyrus oleraceus. The sequence continues at coordinate 193,429,556 of NC_066583.1, forward strand.
GCAAAAATTAGGGATTAAAAATGAAAAGATTGTACACCCGGTAACTTGAAAACCTGAAAAGGCAACTTAGGCAAAAATGGGTATCCCGGTGGATTGAAAACCCAAAAGGGCGATCCAGGCAAAAGTTAGGGATTAAGCGAATGATTGCGTTCTGAGTAGTTCTGAATCTCATCCCATGTAGATAATTGGAAGCTTTCGAAAGGTAGGAAACATTCCAATCACTCTTTTCAGAAAGCTGATCATCTGGAGGATCTTAAAGACGAGCGAATCATAGCAGAATTGGAACCCGATAGGAATCCATTCCACATTGCCATTAGATTAATTTCTGTTTTTTATCTTTTGTGCGATTACCTCTTTCCAGGGATTGCTTCCTGATGTAAACGCCTATTCAGAGGCCACTCAATCAATAAAATCACTACGCCAAAAAAGACCTATGAGAGCGCTTTTTTTGGCCTTTAAAAGCGCTTAAAAGCGCTGCCGTAGGTGGCGCTGCTATAGGTTTTAGCAGCGCTTTTTGTTTACTAAAAAGCGCTGCTAAAGGTTGTCAATAGAGAGCGCTTTTTAGTAAAAAGCGCTGCTAAAGGTGGTATATAGACAACCTTTAAGAGCGCTTTTTACTAAAAAGCGCTCTCTATTGACAACCTTTAGCAGCGCTTTTGAGTAAAAAGCGCTCTTAAAGGTTGTCTATATACCACCTATAGCAGCGCTTTTTACTAAAAAGCGCTCTCTATTGACAACCTATAGCAGCGCTTTTTAGTAAAAAGCGCTCTCTATTGACAACCTATAGCAGCGCTTTTTACTAAAAAGCGCTCTCTATTGACAACCTTTAGCAGCGCTTTTTAGTAAAAAGCGCTCTCTATTGACAACCTTTAGCAGCGCTTTTTACTAAAAAGCGCTGTCTTTTCCTCTAGTAAAATAACAAAACGCTGCCTTCAGTTTAAGCCTACCATTTCAACCTGTAATATTTTTTGGGAATAATCCCATAAACCTGTAAATTAAGCCTCTCTAATTCAAGCATTTGGAGTCATAATTCAAGCATTTGTAATTTTTTAAACCAACACAAGCAAACCAACACAAGAATGAACACATTTGGAGTCATAATTCAAGCAAACCAACACAAGGATAGATAGGCACTGAACACATTTGGAGTCATAATTCAAGCATTTGTAATTTTTTAAAGCAAACCAACACAAGAATGAACACATTAATCTATCCATGAAATTAAAGATATCACTAAAATTATAAAGAACTATACACAAGTCAAAACTAATATGTTATACGGCCTATTTGGAGTCATAACTAATCTGTTAAAAATATAAAGAACTATACACTTGCCAACCAGAAACCATTCTTCATCAAAGTATTCATGTTATTTTGAAACCATTATATACTAATTAATCTTTTCTCAATAAAATATTGACACAATTCCTCCTTGATTTGTTCCAACTGCAGTCTCGTGTAATGAGCACACTTGTATTCATCAAAGTACTACATAACAAAACATAATATGCATGATTTAGTTAAAAGTAATAAATAATATGAAATATTCGATAAATATTAAAACAAATCCTAAGTTATAAATCCATACCGTGATTGGAATCTCTATTTGATTCATATTAATGATTTCCCTCATAAACCTCATTACAAAGTATCCGCAATCGATACCGTTGCGCTGTAGAGGACACTACATAGAAAAATAAATAAGAATGTATAGTTATCTTTTCTTATCAAGTAGCATCACTATTATAAGCAAAATTGTGAAAATTAAAGTACCTGCACTTTTATCCACGTAATGTTGTTGGATTTAGTACGTGGTACTCGAGCTTGTCTTTGAGATCGGAACACTTTTATTGATCTAACAAAATAAAAACATATATTTAGAACAATCTCACATAAATATACACGAATATTTAGAACAGTCTCACTTACGTATCAACTAATTGCTTCATATCCGGATAATTTGTCCATTCACCATCTATCGAATTCAGAAAATATACCACTTCTTTTAAAGGATCAATAGCAAGCAACAACCAGTGACACCTATAAATTAAAACAAAAGTTTATATGGAAATTTTTTACGTAAAAGAAACAATTAAAGATTAGAATAAACTTAGAATTAAAATCTAACCCTGAATTATACGGCCAAAGATACAAGTTGTTTGTACGGCTGGCCATGAATCTCTTGACTAAGTACTCTCTACATGAATCCGGTTCCCTACAAATTAATGCTTTGTTGACCAGGGAGGAAGACACGAAACGGAATCTGTTTGACAATTGATCATTCCCGCGCATGAAATTGTCATACAAGAACCTTCAATAAAAACATAATAAACATTAGACTATTTTTATTGAAATGTGTAAATAAATTGTTCAAGTAATTAAATAATATATAGATCGGATTACTGGATGTATGTGTGTATAACACCGACGCCTAATTCTTGATGCCGAAAAATATGTTCCAGATCTTCTTTTCCGATTGTTTCAGTGCATGAATAACCAAAGATATCTTCCTCCATATCCAGTAAGCGAATAGCACCAGCTGTTGCCATATCTGATGAGTCAACAAGTGTTTCAAGAGATATCTGGTATCGAGGCACAAAAGCACCTTTTTTTGGCAAAGAAGTCACTGGAAGATCCCTTTTGTTTTTCTGTCGACTACCAATTTTCTGGCTCAGTTGTTGTGACCCTTGAGCAAATACCTATAAATCATATAACATAGGTAAATTATAAAATCATGCATTTTTTGATTCGGATCATATAATTAACACTTTCAATATACCTCTTTTTGTGATGCAACAGACTCGTTGTGCCGCAAAATCACTTTATCCTTAGATGCGGGTTTTGTAGGCGTCTAAAATTACCATGTAAAAAAAATTAACTTAACGGTTCAGAATTGACATTTGAATACTAAAAGATTCATAGTGGTTTTTGAATTCAACATACCTCATCATCAATGTAAATGAGATCCAAGGGCCATGCAACAAATGATCCTATTGCATCTCGCAGAAATGTTGTCTCTGAAACAATGTCAGGTATCGGTAGCAACGCATCCTTATCTAATACAACATCAACCGATACTTTAAGGTGTCCATCCGGGAGCGGTCTATGGTGAAGTAAATCTCCCGAAGTGTTGTGCACTTTTCCCTTGCCAACTAGGCGATAAGTCGGTGACGATAAGTATAGCTGACAAGATGAAATGCCCTAAACCAATAATAAATATGTTACTTTTAATGTGTATATATTTCAATTAACATAAATGTGCTATTTTAATTTCAAAATAACATATATAATTACCTCGGGAAATTTATTTTGACAATTGATACTGGCTTTCTCACTAGTTTCTTTCAACTGTGAACTGCACTTTTCCATACACCTATATCTCTCATTATCCTTTTGCAATTGAAGAACTTGCGCTTGTAATGCCTACAACGTCTCCATCACTTCTTGATTGCTAGGATTTCTTCTCCTTGGATTCTTATACAAGGAAGTTGGAGTACAACCATGCCCTTTACCCCTCACCCGACCGGGATACTCAGGAACATTTAGTGCTCTACTAAGTACGCTCCTGTTCTCCTGGTCCTCAGCTGTGCTTATCGATTGAGATAGGGTCTCCTGAAATTCATTTACATATCGGAAATTATTAGTGGAGATAAAAAAATTAATTATATATTATTAAACTTTTGATTTAATTAAAGACACAATGTTCTACTTACACATTCATCATAAATATGTTGAACGTCATCCCTAACAGTTCCATCCTTTCCCACACGAGCTTCTTCCCTAAAAGTGATGTTGCGTCACTTTTCGTCTCGTCTAACTACGCATTGACACAAATAATAAGATAATCAATTATAACACATTGAGACAATTAATAAGATCGTAGCATTTTTATATACTTACAATTTTTTCCTCTAAGCGTGCATATCCCAAACGCCCTTTTTTGTATGCATACGTGGGATTTGACGCTCTCTCGCGATTTGTGGCACTCACTTTCTTGAAATTTTCGTCTCTTCTTTGGGCTACAAAAGCAACCCATTCTTCTTCTGTAATGAAGATCGCATACTTCACTGGATATTCCGGATCATATTCAACAATTTTTTTTTCTTTGTCCTTAAGATACTTGTTTGTTAAAAACGTTCTCCACCCTCTGTGTCTTTTTCCGGCCAATTGAAGTATATACTTTTTTCGGATAGTTGTATCTTCAATGTTAAAAGACCTCTACGAAAAAATATTGGAATAGAGTGTGTTAGTATAAGTAATTTAAACACATTATCGTCAATATAAAGAAAATATAAACAATCATATATTGTACCAGTATCTCAGTCCAAATCTTATCTTTAGCGCTACCCAACTCTTTATTACTCCATCTTGTAGCAGTGATTGGAATGTGCATACGAACAAGTGTACCAATGTAGCTTGCCAACTTTGCAGCATTAGACCCAATTAGTTGGTTATCAGCATTCCAATTTACATTATATGTTACTTCTTTATCTCTATCACGAATGATACTCTTCATAATAGTGATGCCTCGTGTAATTTCTTTTTCTGAAGTATCATCAGGAGCATTTGCATCTTGTGAGTTTTCTTGATCACTAGCCATTTAACCTGTAATAAAGAAAAATATAAAAATGAAATGAAAAATATAAAAATCCATAATCAATAATCCATATATATATTGAATAATATAAAATGACATAGGCTATAATTAAATTTTCTTGAATGACATAGGCTATAATTATACTATTACCTTTTTCAGTAACGTCTCTTTCTTTTCTTGGTAGGAATATGTTCTACTTTTCTTTTAACAACGCGGACGGTTGGATTGATCCAAATACCCTCATTATGATCATTTCTAATACATGATTCATTCTCATTTTGATCATTTATGGTAAAAGATTCAATCTCAACATCAATATCACCTTGATCTCCAATTCTTTCATCAATTACTTTGTTAGATAAAAGCACTATAGACCATTTCGTACTTGTCGGATCAGTGACATAGAATACTTGTTTAGCTTGAGAGGCTAGAATGAAAGGCTCATCTGTGTAACCCACCCTATTAAGATCAACTTGCAAAAATCCTGACTTATCCACTCGTATGCCATTATTATTTTCAACCCACTTGCAACCAAATATAGGAATCTGAAACTTCTCATAATCAAACACCAAAATGCGCTCGATAACCCCAAAATATGACAGATTTGCAAATTTCGGGTTTAAGTCCTTCACACTTGATATGTGCATTGCTTCAGCTACCAAGGTGACACCACTATTTTGCATAGTACTTTTATCATCTTGTTCTTTGGTATAAAATGTGTATCCATTAATTGCGTATGCGCTATAAGAAAACACAACCAAACTTGGACCATATGCTAAACATCTCAACCTTTCTGTTATTGAAGCGGGATCTGAACGATACTTTGAATAAATATGTTCCTTAAACCATGGTATGAAACTTCGATTGTGCTCTCGTACTATCCAATTCTCATTTCTATTCGGATTTAAACCTCGAAGAACACCCTTGTGCATTTCAACATACGGCTCAACCTCAATCTCATTGTGCAGAACATACAAATGCACTTGATCTCGTTCGACCCTTGATACTGTCACAACTTTATTTCCAATTAGCTGTTTACCTTCTTTTTTTTCAACAATATGAGATTTGGGGAGTCCAATTGATTGAACATTTGACAAATATTCTGTACAAAACTCAACCGCTTCTTCAACAATGTATCGTTCGGCAATACAACCCTCTGGTCGACTTCGGTTTTTCACATACCCTTTTAATATTTTCATATAACGTTCAGCAGGGTACATCCATCTCATATAAGCTGGTCCGCACAATTGTGTCTCTTTCACAAGATGAACGACTAGATGGACCATTATGTCAAAAAACGAGGGAGGAAAATACATTTCAAGATCACACAAAGTAACAACTATTTCTTTTTGCAATGTTGGTAAGATCGCAGGATCGATCATCTTACTGCAAATTGACTTGAAGAAAAAACACAATTTAGTTATTGTGCTTCTTACTTTTTCTGGCAGAATAGAACGTATACTTATCGGTAGAAAATGTTCCATTATAACATGGCAATCATGCGTCTTTAAACTCTTTAACTTGAGGTCTTTCATAGACACAAGTCTTCTAATATCTGATGAGTAGCCTTCTGGAACTTTAACTTCACTTAGGAACTTACACAATATTTTTTTCTCCTTTCTAGATAGAGTGTAAACAGCAGGTGGTAGATATGTTCGTTTTCCTTTCTTCACGGGTCCCAATTCAGTTCTCATTCCCATGTTTACCATGTCCTTCCTTACATTAAGGCCATCCTTAGACTTTCCTTGTATATTGAGTAACGTACCAATAACACTGTCAAATACATTTTTTTCAATATGCATAACATCGAGGAAATGTCTTACATACAAAGACTTCCAATATGGCAGTTCAAAAAAAATTGACCTTTTCTTCCACCCACTCTTGACAAGTGTATGTGCAAAAGGCTTGCCAAACTTAGTACTTACGTCCTTCACCTTTTCAAAAATTTGATCACCTGTCAACATTGTTGGAGCTCTACCTTCTTCTGTATTTCCATTGAATGCTTTTCTCCACCCACGGTAGTGATGATTAGAATTTAAGAATCTACGATGACCGAGAAAGACATTCTTATGACAAAGGTCCAATCGCATCGTATCGGTTCCGTCTTCACAAACAGGACACGCTTTTTCACCTTTAATGCTGTACCCTGATAGATTTTCGTATGCTGGAAAATCATTAATTGTTCCAAACAACATCGCCCTCAAGTTGAAACTTTCTTTCCTATACCCATCATAAACCTCCACACCGTTCTCCCACAAAAACTTTAAATCTTCGATTAAGGGTGTCAAGTATACGTCTATGTCATTCCCTGGTTGTTTAGGCCCAGAAATTAACATAGATAACATCATGTACTTACGCTTCATACATAGCCATGGAGGTAGGTTATAAATCATAAGAATCACAGGCCATGTGCTATGCGAGATACTTTGAATACCATGTGGGTTCATTCCATCAGTAGACAATGCCAAGCGAAGGTTTCTTGCTTCTTTTCCAAATTCAGGATAATCATTATCAATTTTCATCCACTGGGGTGAATCTGCCGGATGTCGAAACTTTCCATCAATAATTCTTTCATCTGCATGCCAAGTCAAGTGTCTTGAATCGGTTTCACTACGATACATGCGTCTAAATCTCGGAATTATAGGAAAATACCATAAGACTTTTGCTGGAGACAACTTTTTCTTATATCGAGGGGCACCACATTTAGGACACTCATTTAACGATGCATACTCGTTTCGAAACAAAACGCAATCGTTTGAACAGGCATGTATCTTATCATAGCTCATGCCAATAGAGCACAACATCTTTTTGGCCTCATACGTTCGATTGGGAAGAACATTATCCTCTGGTAGTATATCTTTCATAAGAGCTAATAACTCTGTGAAACTTTTATCCGACCATCCATTGCCCGCCTTTAAGTTGTACAACTTTAATAACGCAGACAATCTTGTGAATTTTGTACAACCATTATACAACGGTTTCTCTGCATCGCTTACCAACCTCTCGAACATTTTGGGACAGTCCTTAAGATCTTCTTCAAGCGCTTCTGCAATCTCTTCGACTCGATCATAATCATATGTATCTGTGCAATCGTCGTTTGAAGCATAGGTCGTATTATACCCCGATTCAACATTCTCGTTACTTTTCTCACCATGCAAATTCCAACATGTATAACTTCTATCAATTCCATACCGTAGTAAATGCGATGCCAACTGAACCGCGTCAACCTGACTCCCATAACAGCAACTCAAGCAAGGACATGTCATTCGATTGGGGTCTTTGGCGTGCGCAATAGCAAACTTAACAAATTTCGATACCCCATTCTCGTACTCTTTCGACAATCGATTGGAATACATCCATGTCTTATCCATGGTTTTAACGCAAAGTAATTAGGGTACAAAACGGTATAACGCGTTTCTGTCAAAACCCAAAGTATACACGGAATGAATACGGAGCAAGAAAACACAACATATTCACGCAATTTCAGACAAATTCATCACAGTGTACCAGTAATTTGAGGAAGAAATTTACCTCGGATTTACCGAACAGCAACGTCGAGAAGGTCAAACTCACGGAAACACAGGGAATGAGCGCTGTACATATAAAACAACATCAAGGATAAGTCATAACGTATAAAACAATTCAAGAAACTTATATGATGCACATGAACAATTCAAGAACCAAGTAATCGATCATTCAAGAAATTCAATTCACAAGTAAGAACCAAGAAATTCAAGAACCAAGAAATTCAATTCACATTATCAATTTTATTAAATTATCAACTCGATGGGGATATAAGGTTAGTGTGTCAATGGACGAACCGGTATATCAATAGTTAAACTACGTGGACTAATATTAATAAAAGGAGTGCTAACAATACCAACTCTAACACTCTTTTATTGGGTGAAACTCGTCTAAGTCCAACTATTTTGAGTCTTTTGTCTGTCTCCTTTCCAAGAACTCAAGAGCTTGTTGCGACCAAAACACAGTTCCAAATATCATAACTGCTTCCTAATGCATAACTAGAGCTAAATAATATAAAACTTTCTAATTAGCTCAGACCAATCACTTTGAACCTCTAGGCCACCACTCATGATCTTTACTAGTAAGAGGTCATATAGATTTAAGACGGAATACATCCCACACAGGCAGTTTAATTGGAACAGTACCACATATAACTGGTTGTACATAGTTACTGGTTGTAAACAGAACTATACTAAGTGCACAAGTACCTGAGTTTGTCGCTTTGAGATTAAAAAATATAGGACAGAACCGGACAGCTACAACAGCTTTGCTTGCGCAGGGAATCTGTATAGCAGGCCTGCATATCAAGGTCAAATAATAAAGCAACATACATAACTAACATATTTTGGTAACTTGATTCATTAGCTTAACATGAATAATTGAACATAATGATTCATTCTATATACTAAATGATTAAACACATGCTTTGGGTTTGTATAATATCTAAGCTGAAAGACATACCGAGAAAGATCTTTTCTAGAAAATATGTAAGCTGCATTAACAGATTCAGACGCAGTACCGATTTTGTAAGAACCTGAAATGGGCAAAGACGTGAAGTTTTCAATTAGACGCAAACCATGTAATAAAAGCTAAGCAAGAATTTATCTATAAAGGAAGAAAACAACATATATGGTTCCCTCAGATCCTCAAGACCTCCTATTTGCTCACCACGATACTCAACAACCTGCAGACAAGCACATGAAAAATGTACATATAGTCCATCAGGGTTCATTTTACACTACAGTGACCATCTTAAAAATTCACATAATATTAAAACATCATTTTACAACATTAAATAGGATTGCCAAAATATGACTGTAGCAGACAAAGTTATGCCAAAATATGAATATACATTTTGAAGTTTAACTGTTCATTCAAACCAACATGTAATAGGATTGCCAAAATATGAGACATTGCTCTAAGTTCTTGAAACCATATCACATATATCACTGTAGCAGACAAAGTTATTCCATTTGAGTATCCAACATTTAACATCAAAATCACTTTCTGAAATTTCAGTAATAGTTAGAATATGAGGATACAATGGTGCAAACATATCAGTTCATTCCTTCCTACTTTCTCAGCAAATTTAAACAAATGTTGAAAAGGCACTGATTCTATTAGAACTCCCAACATTATTTCTAAGTCAATGGCGATGCAAGTTACAGAATATCATTTATATCAGAACAAGATGAAACTTTCGGTAAGTTACAGAATATTAAGCAAACATAGTCACAAACTCTAATAATCGATACTGACAAATAAATAACCCATAATGTAGCAATGCAAGTCCATTCAAACCAAAATCGACCACCTATTCTTTGACTTCTAGGGCAAAACAGAAAGACACGAAAACCTAACCTTAAAACGCAATGAGATTTCCAGGTATTGAATCCTTCTCTTTCGAATGCAGTCTCTTTCAAATTTGCAGTGTTTATCGTTGAGATTTCCAGGTACTCTGTGGAATTTTTTCCAGGGCAGCGAGAGCTTCGAACGAGAGAGAGTGAAAGAGGGATTTCTGAAAGTCAGGGATTTTGTAATATTAGATTTATTATAATTTTTATAAATGACCTATGAGAGCGCTTTTACCATGAAAGCGCTTTCATAGATGTGAGACTGAGACCTATAAGAGCGCTTTTACCTTAAAAGCGCTTTCATAAGTCTGAAACCCATGAGACCTATAAGAGCGCTTTTACCTCAAAAGCGCTTTCATAAGTGTGAAACCCATGAGACCTATAAGAGCGCTTTTACCTTAAAAGCGCTTTCATAAGTGTGTGAGACTGAGACCTATAAGAGCGCTTTTACCTTAAAAGCGCTTTCATAAGTGTGAAACCCATGAGACCTATAAGAGCGCTTTTACCTTAAAAGCGCTTTCATAAGTGTGAAACTCATAGATGTGAGACTGAGACCTATAAGAGCGCTTTTACCTTAAAAGCGCTTTCATAAGTGTGAAACCCATGAGACCTATAAGAGCGCTTTTACCTTAAAAGCGCTTTCATAAGTGTGAAACTCATAGATGTGAGACTGAGACCTATAAGAGCGCTTTTACCTTAAAAGCGCTTTCATAAGTGGAGACCTATAAGAGCGCTTTTACCTTAAAAGCGCTTTCTTTACATAGGCGAATTTTTTTTCAAGCTATTACAGCGCTTTTTTTAAAAAGCGCTTTCTTTTTGGTGCTGCCAAAAGCACTTTTTGGCGTAGTGAATCATGTTATTCAGTATATCTACGTGTTCATTTTCATTTTACCGTTTTGTTTGCAAAAATGACGTCCAAATTTTTTATAAACATTGCATCATGAAACATAAGAGCTTTACAGGTACGTGCTTAATAAACATTTAAAATTGCTGTAAATTTTAAGTGCTTTGGATCGTCTATTCAGAACAGGTACACTCAGGGCATCTCCTTAAGGCACCCAGCAGATGATCGCGAATGTTTTTCCTCAACAGTTGGTATTTGGGTACCTTATTCCTGCAGAGCTGATCAGAGCATTGGATTCTTCAATCCCTAGCAGGCTCTCACTGTTGTACTTCCCCAAGCATTTGTTTCAGACTATACACTCCCCAGTAGAGTTGACAGTTTCAGACTGTATATCCCCAGCGGAGTTGACAATGTCAGACTGTATCTTCCCAGCAGAAACGGCTGCTCCTCAGAGTTCGATGCCAGATCGGTGATCTCGACGCTAGGTCCATGGTCTCTTTCCTTGAAGCAGAATCTTGGTACCGTATCGGTGTTTACTTCCCCTGCTGAGTCGTCTCTCTCGCAGATTTTGGTTGCCAGAACCACGGTCGTTTTCCTCAGCATCACGCTTTCAGTGCCAGTCTCCCCCACTCAGAGTCTCGGTATTTTGTTATTGCCAGAACACCGCATGGCCGGTCGTTTCCCCACAGAGTTCTTTATGCTGTGCATCTCCAACAACATCACCAGGGTCTAGAGGATAGTGATCATTTCCCCAGCAGGATTCCTTGCCTCGACTTGGCATTCTCCCCAGCATTTCGCATCCCTGCATGTAGAATCATATTGCATTGCATCCTCCCAAATCGCGTAGCATTTCCATTTTCATGGAGCATTATGCCATCGAAAAATTCAGACATACGCATGTGAAGCATAAAACATTCTCGGTATCCCAAGTGATAAGCCAGAAGTTATTTCCAGTACTCAGACTGAAGATTGTTCATGACTTATCTTTATTATCCCCGACACAGGTCATTGGCCCACGCGCCGCCTCAATTATTATTTTCCCTATTTCTGCCGATGCTGACAGGCATGAAAGTTTTCCGGTATTCATACCGAAGTGGCATTCAGGCCAATTTTCCGATGTTCAGATCGAAGAAGTTTCCGACGTTCAGGTCGATGCAACTTGTGGCATTCAGGCCAGTTTTCCGGTATTCAGACCGAAGTGGCATTCAGGCCAATTTTTCGATGTTCAGATCGAAGAAGTTTCCGATATTCAGGTCGATGCAACTTATGGCATACAGGCCAGTTTTCCGATGTTCAAGTCGAAGAAGTTTCTGACATTCAGGTCGATGCAACTTATGGCATTCAGGCCAGGTTTCCGGTATTCAGACCGAAGTGGCATTCAAGCCAGTCTTCCGGTATTCAGACCGAAGTGGCATTCAGGCCAGTTTTCCGGTATTCAGACCGAAGTGGCATTCAGGCCAATTTTCCGATGTTCAGATCGAAGAAGTTTCCGACGTTCAGGTCGACGCAACTTGTGGCATTCAGGCCAGTCTCTCGGTGTTCAGATCGGTATTGATAATCTCATATCTTTGATGCTCAGATCGAAGTCATTTCCAGTATTCAGACTGATGAGCGGCGTTCAGGCCATGGTTATTGTTGTGTTACCATTTATTTTGGTATCCAGGTTAATATTCTTTTTTGGTATTCAGACCGACTTTCACCGTACCAGACGGATTCTTCTTTCAAGACCACCTCTTTGCCGATTCTGACAGGCATTGTTACTTCACTTCACTTCAGTTCAAATTTTCAGGCTTTTATTGTATTCAATCCCTTGATACCTCGAAAGTGCGAAGGCCGCCGCTATCTTTTTTTCGGGTCTCCAGTTGATTGAATAGGGGCAGCTGTAATACCCAAAAATTTACCCCCTTCATTCATGCACTCATTTTTAGGTCATTTAACATTTCATATTGCATTTCATCATGTCAGTCAGAATTAGCTCCAAGAAGCTTGAATATCATCCAAGACACTTTGTGGGTTTTATCTGGGTGATCAGTCAACACAACGAAATGGCTTTAGATACTTCCAACATGGTCAAATGGGGTCTATTCATCATTCAAAATGCTAACCTTGAAGAAGCAAAAGTCTGTGCCTGAGCTGTCATGCTCGCTAGGCGAGCAACATGGTTCGCTAGGCGAATCTGAACTGTCATGCTCGCTAGGCGAGCACATTCTTCGCTAGGCGAAGCCTACGCATTTTGAAAATAAAAAATATATAACAGAAAGGATTTTGGACTTGGACCTCTCTCATTTGAGCCCACAAAGCCACGAAAATCAAATTATAAATTCAGAGTTTCAGTGAAACAAAATTCTATTCCTATTACCCTGGCAGAAGAGAGAAGCTAACAGGATTCAGAGCAGCCTCCATAGACACTGAAGGAAACTCATTTGCACAGGAATCACCTCTACCAGATCCATCTCATATAAACCGTGAGATTGTTCTGCAAACCCAACGGTGCAATTCAATTTCATTCGATCTCTCCAATCAGGTTTGCCTTATTCTCATTATTTTATGCTTTCAATTTGAAATTTCTAAATGTATGAGGTATTATGGTGAATTTGGAAGAGTGGGTATCGTTCGGTTTTCCCCACAGGTAAATATGCATGAACGTTTAAAACAACGCCTCGAATGTTTAATCATTTATTTTCTGAAGTGGATACCATAGGGTTTGGAGTCCCTGAAATCGTACTGTTACCAATGGAGAATCCAAAACCCGCAGACGCTCGCTAGCACCCTCGCTAGGCGAGCCTGTAGCGAAGCTTCGCTAGCACCTCGCTAAAAGAAGCAGTAGCGAGCGTCACAAAAGTTGTTTTTTTGCTCTTTAATCTGTTTGGTGATTATTATGACATTGCTTTCTCTTGCATCCGTGCACTGTTCACCTGACGCTTTGTTGTCATGTTTCCTTTGTTTGGGGCAACTCTTGATTGCGCCCTATCTTGTTTCTCTAACCTGTTTTGTTGAGTTTTTGTGAGGGCTCACATGACTCTTGCAGAGGTAGCTTGTTTGGTATTCCACTTTATTTGGGGGTGTAAGACCCCAATTTTGACCCTAAGATCCCTCATGGCATCATAACATTGCATTTGCATTGCCTCAAGGATCTTTAGCATCTTGGTTCCCTTTGCCTTTGGGTGGGACTCCTTGTGATTGGTTTGAGATCACCAAGCATGCTTGAATTATACATCATTGTTTCTCTTACTTTTGTTTACTAACCAAAAGCACAAAAATGTGTCACTAACATCTTTTGTTTGAAGCTTGAGTATCATCCAAGACACTTTGTGGATTCTATTTAGATGATCAGTCAACACAAGAGAATGGCTTGAGATGCTTCCAACAGGTTCAAATGGGGTCTATTCGTCAGTCAAAACGTTAATCTTGAAGGAGCAAAAGTTTGTTCATGAGCTGTCATGCTCGCTAGGCGAGCAGAATGGGTCGCTTAGCGAGTCCCAAGAAAAGTCACCAGAATCACCTACGCTCAGAGGAATTTCTTGAACTGTCATGCTCGCTAGGCGAAGCCCACGTGTTTAAAAAAAATGAAAAACGAAAAGAAAAAAAACGAAAAAAAATAAAATAAAAATTGGACTTGGGCCTCTCTCATTTGAGCCCACAAGTCCACAAAAATCAGGTTATAAATTCAGAGTTTCAGTGAAACAAAAGGTATGATTCTATTCCTATTACCCTGACAGGGAAAAAGATAGTGAGAGAAGAGCTAACAGAGTTCAGAGCAACCTCCAGAGACTGAAGGGAACTCATCGGCAAAGAACCAATTCCCTCTCATATAAACCCTCAGATTGCTTTGCAAACCCAACCGGGCAATTCAATTTCATTCGATCTCTCCAGTCAGGTTTGCCTTATTCCCATTACTTTATGCTTTTAATTTGAATGCTCTGAATGTATGAGGTATTATGGGTGAATTTGATACCCTTTTGATGCATGTGTTTGACAAGAGGTTTAGGCCTCCTACCCTTGGTTGCTTTTTGTGAGCTTTTTGTGAATTTTAATGGCATGATTCATGTGGTTATATTTTGATTTGGGGGCAACTCTTGATTACCCAATCCTGTTTGCTCTAACCTGTTTTGTGTTTGTTATGGTTTTGTTTTCTCCTAATTCTGTCATATTACTCTAACCTGTTTGTTGAGTTTTTTGTGAGGGTTCACATACTCTTGCAGGGATAGCTTGCTTGGTGTTCCACTTTATTTATGGGGTACCACCTGGAGGTCTATTCCGATTACCTGTACTGACTCGCTTTCTTTGATGGTGTTTAGCTTGGAAGAGTCTTTGGGTTTCTTATTTATCTAATTGCTGTTACTTCGGATCTTTATCCGTACGGTAGATCTCTCGATCCCTTCACTTTTCCCGCATGTTACCGATTTCTTAGGTTTCGTATAGCCTCTCGTGGCATGTCATTTAAGGTAGCGTGGTTCCTTCATCTAGGACTGCCTTTTTGCATGAGCATCCCTAAACACCCCAAACTCATTTATTTTTCTTCTCCTAAGAACACGTTATCTCCTTCTACTACAGGCGAGTAAGTCTCCAAAGGTCGAGCATCCGGTAGATTGCGTAGTAACGTCGTTCACAAATAAATTTTCACAAAATACAAAAACCTTTGCAACAAATGTGAAAAGGGCTTCCTAGGAGTACCTAGGATGCTTTGGGTGCCTAACACCTTCCCATTGCATAACCAACCCCTTACCCAGATCTCTGACATTTTTACTAGTTTTTTATTCGATAAAACTTTTAGGTTTTTGTTCGCTTTCTAACCATTCCTTTGGATAAATAGAAGTGCGGTGGCGACTCGACTTGTATGATTTACCTTGGATTTAGCCAATATCTCTAATGGTAACGAATACCCCGCTACAGAAAAATGGCGACTCTGCTGGGGATGAGAATACTAGTGGGTTTTGCCTACTTTTCATATTTGTTGTATTGTATTGTATATTTATTTTTATTTTTTTGTGACATATTTTTGTGCAATTTAGGATTACTGTATTGTATGTAATGATTGAATTGCTTGAATATTAATTCCTTGTATGCTTGGTGATCTTTGTGAGATGAGTTCTATACCCGAACTCGAGTGCATTTAGGATAGGAGAATGGCATAGTCTTGTCGACTTGTGTGGAGTTATTCCTTAGCAAGTTGACTTGCAAGTCCATTCACTTGGTGGAGGTTATGTTGGGATCAATAATGTCACACAAGTAAGTTGTGGTTAGACATTACTCTTTCCAATATAGACCTTAGAAGCCAAGGACCTTAGTTTACCAAGCCCATCTTGGCCTATTCGTAGGATGTAGTGCGAAAGTCGTTCAAGTGTAAGATTTGATACGATTGTTACGCGATACTACACTCATAAGAGTCTCTCTTGAGAATATTTTTGGAATACGAGTAGTCGTTCCTCCGATAATATTCAAAAGATGGGATGATGACTATGGGAACCTTTTGTAGAACATGTTTGGCAGGTTTAAACCTTAGTACACTCCCTTTGGGTGGTTCCTAACCTAAACTCCATGCTCGTGACTTGCAACAAACCCTTGATTCATGGTTGATCCATTCAGGTATCCTTAATATTAATGGATCTTGGGTGTTGATAAGGTGTAAACCATAATCCACCAAAATGGATGGTTGATATTAAGGATAACATGATCCATCCCATGACCTTTGTTTGGTGTGCTTTGCTTGATCCTTGAGTGTGATTGTTGCATTCATGCATTCATGCACCCATTTGCATTTATATCATCAAAATAATAAGAAAATTTTCAAGGAACTTAAGAGGTCCATTTGCAAAATTTTCAGACATGGAAAGACAAAGAAGGAATACAAAGAAGTACAGCTTCAGGCAACCAGATTTGAACGAGTTAAGGAATTTGACATCTTATGTATTAGATCCCTTGGGTTTCAAAGCTTGTTTTGGGAAGCTTCTTCCTCTTCTGACTACTCAGGTGGATGAAGGATTGATGAGTGTATTGGTGCAGTTTTACGATCCTTTGTACCGTTGCTTCACATTTCCAGATTTTCAGCTTTTGCCTACACTTGAGGAGTATGCTTATCTTGTGGGTATACCTGTTCTAGATCAGTTGCCGTTCAGTGGCTTGGAAAGGGTTCCCACTTCTCAAGAGATAGCTGACATGTTACACATAAATGAATCTCTGGTTGGTGCTCATATGACTACCAAATGGGGAATTCAAGGTCTCCCTTCTGAGTTCCTCATTGCTCAAGCTACTATATATGGGAAGGCCATGAGTGAGGATGCCTTTGAAGCCATATTTGTACTTCTCATCTATGGATTGGTATTGTTCCCCAACATCGACAAGTTTGTGGATGTGAACGCTATTAGGATCTTCTCTACTCTTAATCCCGTTCCGACTCTGTTGGGCGATACCTACTTCTCTTTGCATATGAGGAATGCAAAGGGTGGTGGCGCCATTGTGTGTTGTTTGCCTCTGTTGTATAAGTGGTTTATTTCTCACTTACCTCAGACGATCGCTTTCAAGGAGAACAAGGAATGTCTACGGTGGTCCACGAGACTTATGTCTCTCACTAATGATGATATCTCTTGGTATAACCGTGTGTATGATGGTGTGCAGATTATTCACTCTTGTGGCGAATTCTCCAATGTACCTCTTCTTGGTACATGTGGTGGGATTAACTACAATCCTGTTTTGGCACGTCGGCAGCTTGGGTTCCCCCTAAAGGATAAACCCAACATTCTGTTAGAGGGTGTATTCTTTAAGGATGGTAAAGATCCCCAAGGCTTGAAAGCTAGGATGGTCCGCGCTTGGCGCAAGATTCATAGGAAAGGAAGGAAAGAGTTGGGTCCTAAGAATTGCATCGCTTGGGAGCCTTACACTGTTTGGGTTAGGAAGAGGGCGTCTGAGTATCTCATGCCTTACGAGTATCCGAGACCTACACCTATGATTATGGTTGGGCCTTCAACCCTCCCTAATCAAGGAGTAGAGGAGTTGAGAGACGAAGACCATTCACGTGCCTGGATCCGTGAACGTGAAGAGTTGCTTCAGTAGATTAAGGAGAAGGATGCGTTGATTGAGTTTCTTGAGCATCAGGTTATTGATGACCCTGCTGATGTATGGACTTCTCTACTTCCTCAGTCTTCTATGTTCTGGAAGAGGAAGCATGATCGACTCGCCAAAGAGAATGCCGATATGGAGGCAGCCTACGAGAGGGAGGTGAAGAGGCTTCGCGCATCTTATCTTCCTGTGTCCCGAGCTTTAGATGATTGTTTCTAGGGATCCATAGGATGATTATTTTCCTTTTCTCTTGTATATGATCGACGATGCTGCACTTCTTTTCCCTAATATTATTTGATGAGATATTTCCATATGTGATAAAATGCTTAATATTTCCAGAATTTGCAAATAAAACTCTAAAGTTCCTTTGAAATAAAAAACAAATCATATGCACAAGCATTGCATGCATCATATGCATAAGCAGGTTTTATTTCCAGTCCCTTGCCCTGTGGTCTAACTCTGTGTCCTTCATTTATTTTGAAGACAAGCTGACTCACTGGTACTACACTAGAGCCAACGTTTCAAGATTTGTGACTCTGATCTCCCTGAGGAGGGAAGAGACCACAACTTGGCATTACATATATCTATGGGTTGTAGAGACGACGTCATGTCCAATGTACTGGTGGACACTGGGTCATCATTGAACGTATTGCCAAAGTCCACTCTCTCAAAGCTATCATATCAAGGGCCTCCCATGAGGCAGAGTGGAGTAGTTGTGAAGGCTTTCGATGGGTCTCACAAAACTGTGATTGGGGAAGTTGATCCCCCTATCAAGATCGGACCAAGTGATTTCCAGATTACCTTCCAGGTTATGGACATTCACCCATTGTATAGCTGTCTCTTAGGTAGACCATGGATTCACGAAACAGGCGCCGTGACATCCACCCTACACCAGAAATTGAAATTCGTGAAAAACAAGAAGCTGGTGGTGGTAGGGGGAGAAAGAGCTTTCCTGGTTAGCCATTTGTCTTCCTTCTCTTATATAGATGCTGAGGTTGAAGTTGGAACTCCTTTCCAAGCTTTATCTATTGCTGAGCCTATTAAGAAGAGCTCCTTCATTTGCTTCCTACAAAGATGCAAAACTGGCCATTGAGCGTGGTGCAACCACTGGTTTAGGAAAAATGATTGAGTTAGAAGACAACGAGTCCCGGGCTGGCATAGGTTTTTCTTCTGGTACTTTCAACAAGCAAGGGTTATTCAAGAGTGGAGGTTTTATCCACACCGGTTAGGATGAGGAAGCTGTTGCTGTCTTGGAAGAGGATACAGAGGACTCTGACAATTTCATCATCCCTGGAGGGGTCTGCAACAATTGGGTCGCTGTGGATATTCCAACAGTTGTCCATAAGTCAACGTAATAATCACTTTGTTTGAAAACCCTTCTCCCATGCCAAAAGGAGGAGTGATGACATTGTTGGCGCATAAGTACAATGATATTTTCATTCAATAAATTCATGTTAAATGTTTGTTTTTCCCATTTATTTTCCCTTTTTGTTTTTGCATGAAAATGGTGATCACATAAAACCCTAAAAAATAGAATAAAATCAATTTTTTCATCTGCATAATGATTTGCCTTGTTTGAATTCTAAATCTTTTCATATCCAAAATCATTATGCAGGTTGATTTCTAAACCCATTGAACGTAATGACCCAACACCATCTCCCAATTTTGAATTCCCTGTATTTGAGGCAGAGGAAGATGATGTTGAAGAGATTCCTGATGAGATCACCCGGCTACTTGAGCATGAAGAGAAGATCATTCAGCCGCATCTTGAGAATCTGGAAACAGTCAACTTGGGGTCTGAAGATTGTGTGCGAGAGGTAAAGATTGGGGCACTTCTGGAAGAATCTGTTAAGAAGGGGTTGATTGAGTTGCTACGAGAATATGTTGACGTCTTTGCCTGGTCATATGAAGACATGCCTGGTTTAGATACTGATATTGTGCAACATTTCCTACCTTTAAAGCCTGAGTGCGTGCCTGTGAAGTAGAAACTCAGAAGAACCCATCCTGATATGGCAGTGAAGATCAAAGAGGAAGTTCAAAAGCAAATTGATGCGGGGTTTCTGGTGACTTCTACATATCCTCAATGGGTGGCCAATATTGTGCCCGTGCCTAAGAAAGATGGAAAAGTCCAGATGTGTGTGGACTATAGAGACTTGAATAAAGCTAGTCCGAAAGATGATTTTCCTCTACCACACATTGATATGTTGGTAGATAATACAGCTAGATTCAATGTCTTCTCATTTATGGATGGATTTTCCGGATATAATCAGATTAAAATGGCACCCGAGGATATGGAGAAGACAACATTCATCACACCTTGGGGAACATTCTGTTATCGAGTGATGCCCTTCGGTTTGAAGAACGCCGGAGCCACGTATCCATGAGCTATGACTGCCTTGTTCCATGACATGATGCATAAGGAGATTGAGGTGTACGTTAACGATATGATCGCTAAGTCAAGATCGGGGGCTGTACTCCCTGTAGAGATGGAGATCCCATCAATGAGAGTCTTGATGGAAGCCAAGTTGACTGATGCTGAATGGGTTCAAAGTCGTTATGACCAGCTGAACTTGATAGAAGAAAAGAGATTGACTGCCATGTGCCATGGTCAGTTATATCAATAGAGAATGAAGAAAGCTTTTGATAAGAAGGTCAAGCCTCGTGTGTTCCGAGAAGGTGACCTTGTGCTCAAGAAAGTTTTGTCTTTCGCGCCCGATTCCAGGGGCAAGTGGACTCCAAACTATGAGGGTCCGTATGTTGTTAAGAGAGCCTTTTCAGGCGGTGCTTTGATACTTACAACTATGGACGGGGAGGATTTCACTCGTCCTGTGAATTCAGATGCAGTCAAGAAATACTTCGCCTAAAAAAATTAAAACTGAATAGCTCGCTAAGTTGAAAACCCGAAAGGGCGGCTTAGGCAAAAATGAGCGTCTCGGTGGATTGAAAACCCGAAAGGGCGATCCAGGCAAAAGTTAGAGACACAAAAAATACATAATAATGATATAGGTATCCCGCTAGATTGAGTACCTCATCCTAGGGAAATCTAGGCAAAAATTAGGGATTTGGCAAATAACTGCATCCTGACAAGACTTTGTTCTACAATTGTCGTTCGTCAGAGATCCTTGCTCATTATCAGCCAAAGCTTCAAAGACATTGGATTCAGAATTGGTGGAGAAATGGTCATTATGTTCAATGTAGCCCTTTTCCAATATATATCACCAATTTCAAATTTGTAAAGATCTATGGAGTCTTGCCATTCGCAGACTACCATTCTATCAAATAGGTTTGAGCCTTTTATCCAATTATTGGCACTCTTATCTGTTTCTATTCAACAAATGTTTTGCATGTTTTGATTAAGAAAATATCATTGTTTTAAACGATCAAATTTTTTATAATTTGTTTTTAAACAAAGTGAACATTCACAATGATGAAAGGATACTTAGGAGATCCTCAGTGCTCTCCCAAGGGTGGTACGATCCCCAACAGGGTATGATTTTTGTCCATATTCCTGGCATGACTATATCTCCTCCCTCCGGAACCCCTTGTGGTTTATCCTACCAAGTGGATTGCTTGTTGAGAGTCACCTCTCTTCCCTTCAGTAGAGTAGCAATCTTTCTTCCTCAGCAGCTTGGATCTCTTTGGGCAAGAGAGGTATTTGGTGGTCGATCCCGATAAATCCTTTATCTCCTCGGATAAATTCCCCAGTAGAGTTGTTGGTGTGATGGACCTTGTCTGTGATAACTCTCGTCCCCAGCTGGAATGATTGATGATTCATCCCCTGCAGAGTTCTTTGCTTCCTGGTATCTCTGATCCCCAGCAGATTGGATACTCTCCGGTGAACTTGGCTTTCTCTCTTGAGATGTAGTACCGGGTGGTTGATTCCTGGACCTGGTTGTGTTAAATATGTCTGTTTGTCAACATACATCATACATAAACCACGCGCATACATGCATAATTATAACATTTAGATATTCATGTTGCATTCTTTGCCATATATCGTTGTTTGTTGTCTCCTGCTATTTGGTGATATACTTCCCCAAGCAGACGTGTGTGTCTGATCTCTCCATATAGAGTCAGCTCCATAGGCAGAAAGCGTCTATCCTTTCTTCCATATTCCCCACCGGGTTATATCCTCGTGGATGTTGATTGTTTTTGTTCCTTCCCAACACATATACTGGGATGGTTTTCCCCATTGAGTTATATCCTCACCGGGACAAGTCTTGATTTGGTGTGCCTATCTAGTTTGATCCTAGATCGGTCTCTTGAGACTCTTTTCCTGTTTCCCCGTGGTAAATGAATAATTGCTCAATAATTAGTAATTATTATCCCCGGCGGAGTCTGTGTTTCTCTACCCTCATACCGGTAGTTGTAAACCCTATTTCTTCCCTTTTTGCAGAGTAACTATTTTTGCTCATCTTTAATTGGTGACAGTTATCTTCATCCAATATTCGATGATGATATCCCCTCATCTGCTTGGATAATTGCCTTGATTACGCAATTTATCCTCAGCGGGTCATCTCTCGTCTACCTTGTTGTTGTTGGTGACGATTGTTTCTCTCCTAAATTGGTCATCATTATATACCTAGTTTCGGTATCCCGATGCCTTTTCTTTTCGGTCGATTTATCCTTTATTAACCCAGTAACGGTTGTGGATAATCGTCCATGCGAGTATATTATCTACGTTCTGACGGTAATAGATAGTATATCTCATGCACTCTCGGGTCTAAAGCCTTTTGTTCTTCCCCAGTTGAGTAAGATTCGTATCCCTTTTGTGGAGTCGAATATCCATCCTGTAATCGAGTTTGCTTTTAGCCCTTTTTTGGGGTGATGAGTGTTTTGGGAATATTCCCCAATTCACGCCTTGGTTGGTCACCTATTATATGCCCAGTAACCGGTATCCCTGGTGTTCCTTCCTCTCTGCTTCCTATTATGACTTTTTGTCCCCTGTGGAGTCAGAATCCCTGAGTTGAAGTATACCTTTTAGGTTTTCCTCAGACGTTTTGAAGTTTTGATATCTCTCACCCTTATACCGGTCTTGGATATTCATCTCTTCCTGAGCATGTTGTATCTCTCACCCTCATACCTGGCGTTCAGATCACATGTCTCCTTGAGCTTATTACCCAGTAACCGGTAATACCTCGTCCCGCTGCTTCCCCAGGAGTGTCCTTGTGGACATCCCCAGCGAAGTCCCTTAGTGGATTGTTTTCATCCGGATTTTATCCGAAGTATCCGCTGTGGATAGTTTTTTGCTGTATTGGCATATTCCCCAATACATGCATCTCCGAGTCAGCTCGAGTCTTTCCATTGGATCTTTTCCCTTTGGAATTCTGTTCCCCACGCTTTGAGTTGTGACCTGCTCGCGCATTTTTATCCCTTTTCTATCCCCAGGAGAATCCCCAGGGTCTTAGTCCCATGGAGTGAATTGCTCATATGGATTATCAGTGGCTTCTGATTTCTTTGCTTTTGTGGACACATATCTCCATAGAGTGCTACCATTTTTCATACCTACATTTGCAATCTTCTGATTTCTTTGCTTTTGTGGACACATATCTCCGAAGATTTTAACCTTCACTTCTCTGACTAGAATGACCTTAAATAGGGGCATCTGTAAGACCCCAATTTTGACCCTAAGATCCCTCATGGCATCATAACATTGCATTTGCATTGTCTCAAGGATCTTTAGCTCTTGGTTCCCTTTTCCTTTGGGTGGGACTCCTTGTGATTGGTTTGAGATCACCAAGCATGCTTGAATTATACATCATTGTTTCTCTTACTTTTGTTTACTAACCAAAAGCACAAAAATGTGTCACTAACATCTTTTGTTTGAAGCTTGAGTATCATCCAAGACACTTTGTGGGTTCTATTTAGATGATCAGTCAACACAAGGGAATGGCTTGAGATACTTCCAACAGGTTCAAATGGGGTCTATTCGTCAGTCAAAACGTTAATCTTGAAGGAGCAAAAGTTTGTTCATGAGTTGTCATGCTCGCTAGGCGAGCAGAATGGGTCGCTTAGCGAGTCCCAAGAAAAGCCACCAGAATCACCTACGCTTAGAGGAATTTCTTGAACTATCATGCTCGCTAGTCGAAGCCCACGTGTTTAAAAAAAATGAAAAACGAAAAAAAATAAAAAAATAAAAAAATGAAAAAAAATAAAATAAATAAATAAATAAAATTTTGGACTTGGGCCTCTCTCATTTGAGCCCACAAGTCCACAAAAATCAGGTTATAAATTCAGAGTTTCAGTGAAACAAAAGGTATGATTCTATTCCTATTACCCTGACAGGGAAAAAGATAGTGAGAGAAGAGCTAACAGAGTTCAGAGCAACCTCCAGAGACTGAAGGGAACTCATCGACAAAGAACCATTCCCTCTCATATAAACCCTCAAATTGCTTTGCAAACCCAACCGGGCAATTCAATTTCATTCGATCTCTCCAGTCAGGTTTGCCTTATTCCCATTACTTTATGCTTTTAATTTGAATGCTCTGAATGTATGAGGTATTATGGGTGAATTTGATACCCTTTTGATGCATGTGTTTGACAAGAGGTTTAGGCCTCCTACCCTTGGTTTCTTTTTGTGAGCTTTTTGTGAATTTTAATGGCATGATTCATGTGGTTACATTTTGATTTGGGGGCAACTCTTGATTATCCTATCTTGTTTGCTCTAACCTGTTTTGTGTTTGTTATGGTTTTGTTTTCTCCTAATTCTGTCATATTACTCTAACCTGTTTGTTGAGTTTTTTGTGAGGGTTCACATACTCTTGCAGGGATAGCTTGCTTGGTGTTCCACTTTATTTGTGGGGTACCACCTGGAGGTCTATTCCGATTACCTGTATTGCTCGCTTTCTTTGATGGTGTTTAGCTTGGAAGAGTCTTTAGGTTTCTTATTTATCTAATTGCTGTTACTTCGGATCTTTATCCGTACGGTAGATCTCTCGATCCCTTTACTTTTTCCGCATGTTACCGATTTCTTAGGTTTCGTATAGCCTCTCGTGGCATGTCATTTAAGGTAGCACGGTTCCTTCATCTAGGACTGCCTTTTTGCATGAGCATCCCTAAATACCCCAAACTCATTGATTTTTCTTCTCCTAAGAACACGTTATCTCCTTCTACTACAGGCGAGTAAGTCTCTAAAGGTCGAGCATCCGATAGATTATGTAGTAACGTCGTTCACCCCAAAACACAACCCTCACCCCTAGGTAGCCGAGCTACGAAGACTCTGATTCTCAGATTCAGATGAGATACGTATGCAGTGGATGCGACGTCCGTGCGAGTCATTTTCTTTTGACCCTTCTTTTAGTAAGTAGTACATTAGATAAACATACACGCTTTTCTCATACCTTCAGTAATGTTTGCACAAATAAATTTTCACAAAAAACAACAACCTTTGCAACAAATGTGAAAAGGGCTCCCTAGGAGTACCTAGGATGCTTTGGGTGCCTAACACCTTCTCATTGCATAACCAACCCCCTTACCCAGATCTCTCATATTTTTACTAGTTTTTGATTCGATAAAACTTTTAGGTTTTTGTTTGCTTTCTAACCATTACTTTGGATAAATAGAAGTGCGGTGGCGACTCGACTTGTATGATTTACCTTGGATTTAGACAATATCTCTAATGGTAATGAATACCCCGCTACAGGGGGATACCATTTGGAGATTTATTCCGATTACCTGTACTGACTTGCTCTCTTTGGTGGTGCCAGCTTGAGAGATCTCTGGGTTTCTTGTCTATGTAGTTGTTATTACTTCGGATCTTTATCCGTATGGTAGATCTCTTAATCCCTTTATCTTTCCCGCATTTTACCGCTTTCTTAGCTGGAAGACCTCAATAGGAGGCAATGTTTTCTTTTGTTTGTTTACTTTTGTGCCTAAAGACCTCCAAGAAGAGGCATTAGTTCTAAAGACCTCCATAAAGAGGCAATTGACGGATAAAAGGGATTAGTAGTCAATCCCCCGTTATTCAGTGTGTCGTTCTTTACGCTCGCACTACGTGTCAATGCTTCAGAACAAAAGCCCAAGATCTTTTGTCCGGTCGGTCAGTGGAGAGGGTTCCATCTTTCTGAATCCCCACTTTTTGTCATGAGCTCACCCTGTCCAGGGTTAAGAGCTATGAGGTCTTATCCTCATTACCCTTCTGATCTGCTCACCCTGACGTTCAATGTCAGTTGGTTAAGAGCCCATTTGATTACCCTTTCATGGCTTGTTTATCGAGGTTGATATGACCCCTATTGACTAAAGCCCTACCCATGTACGTTTGAGCACCATTGCTGGTGTGTTTACTTTATGCATGTTCGTTTTGTATGGTGAGATCGTCCCCATAGGATTGCTAGACTTCGTATAGTCTCCCGTTTGCATGTCAATTAAGGTGGCACTGTTCCTTCGTCTAGGACTTCCTTTTTGCATGAGCATTCCTAAAACACAAACAAACTCATTGATTTTTCTTCTCCTAAGAACACGTTAACTCCTTCTACTACAGGCGAGTAAGTCTCCAAAGGTCGAGCATCCGGTAGATTGCGTAGTAACGTCGTTCACCCAAAAACACAACCCTTGACCCGTAGGTAGCCGAACTACGGCTTGCTCTGATTCTCATTTCAGATGAGTTACGTAGGCATAAGACGTGATGTCTTAGCGAGCACACTCCTCTTTAACCCATAGGTAGCCGAGCTACGAAGACTCTGATTCTCATATTCAGATGAGATACGTATGCAGTGGATGCGACATCCGTGCGAGTCATTTTCTTTTAACCCCTCTTTTAGTAAATAGTACATTAGATAAACCCACACCCTTTAGACAAGAATAACAAAAGTGGATCCCGTAGAGTACTACGGATGCGTAGGGGTGTTAATACCTTTCCTTCGCATAATCGGCTCCCGAACCCAAGATTTGGTTGCGAGACCTTGTCTTTTCCTTTTCCTTTTTTCATGTTTACTTCGAGCGTTTCCTTTCACTCCTTTGGGACAAATAACGCACGATGGCGAATCTTCTGTCATTTCTTTTCTCGCCGGTTGTTTTTTTTGCATTCCCTTTTTCAGGTTGCGACAGCCCTTATGGAACTTTTGCCTACAGACGAATGCCATTCGGCCTCTGTAACGCCCTAGCCACTTTCCAACGCTGCATGATGTCAATCTTTGCAGATTATCTAGATGGTATCATGGAAGTATTTATGGATGATTTCTCGGTTTGCGGATTTGATTTCCACAATTGTCTTGCTAACCTTGAGAAAATCCCGGAGAGATGCGTGGTGGTGAACCTTGTGCTAAATTGGGAAAAGTGTCATTTCGTGGTGACCGAAGGAATTGTTTTAGGACATACAGTTTCCGAAAAAGGTATAGAGGTAGATAGAGCTAAGATAGAAGTTATAGAGAATCTAAAACCACCCAAAACTATCAGAGAAGTCCGAAGTTTTCTAGGATATGCTGGATTCTACCGGCGTTTTATCAAGGACTTCTCCAAAATAACTAAACCTTTAACTGGCCTTTTAATGAAAGATGCTGAATTCATTTTCGATGGAAAATGTAATGAAGCATTTAATCTTTTAAAGCAAGCATTAATATCAGCACCTATTTTGAAACCCCCTGATTGGTCAGAACCTTTTGAGATAATGTGTGACGCTAGTGATTATGCCGTTGGAGCCGTTCTAGGACAAAGGAAAGATAAAAAATTACATGCAATTTATTATGCCAGTAGAACCCTAGACGCTGCCCAACTTAACTACGCAACAACTGAAAAGGAATTACTCGCTGTAGTTTTCGCTATAGACAAATTTAGATCTTATCTAGTAGGAGCAAAAATTATTATTTACACTGATCATGCTGCCATTCGTTACCTATTAAGTAAAAAAGATGTCAAGCCCAGGTTACTCTGATGGATTCTGTTACTACAAGAGTTTGATTTAGATATAAGAGATAAAAAAGGCACTGAAAATATAGTAGTTAATCACCTTTCTAGGCTAGAACACCTAAAATCAGACTCAGTACCCATAAATGATGATTTTGCCTATGATAGACTGATAGCTAGACTAGAAACCATTGAAGACGATAGCCTAGGCCCTCATGAGCACTTCCAAAAATCCTTAGCAGTAAGTAACGTGCCATGGTATGCAGACTTTGTTAATTACCTAGTTGCTGATATCGTACCCCCTGATCTTGACTACCACCGCAAGAAGAAGTTCTTCAACGATGTGAGAAACTTTTATTGGGACGAACCGCTCCTTTTCAAAATGGGTAAAGATGGCATTTTTCGCCGTTGCGTTCCAGAAAAGGAGGTAAAAAGTATAATTGAGCATTGCCACTTTGCACCCTATGGTGGACATGCGAGCACCTCTAAGACATACGCCAAGATTCTTCAAGCTGGCCTATTCTGGCCTACCATGTGGCACGATGTCCATGCTTGCATTGTCAAATGTGATAGATGCCAACGCACTGGAAACATTTCAAGGTGTGACGAAATTCCTCTAAGAAACATTCAGGAAGTAGAACTCTTCGACGTATGGGGTATAGATTTCATGGGACCTTTCCCACCATCCTTAGGAAACAAGTATATCTTAGTAGCTGTGGACTACGTGTCTAAGTGGATTGAAGCTATAGTTGCACCCACAAACGATACTAGGGTGGTGATCAAGTTATTTAAAAACTACATATTCCCCCGATTTGGAACACCCTGTTTAATCATAAGCGATGGAGGATCGCACTTCATATCAAGAATATTTGATAAACTTTAAAGAAAATATGGAGTTAGGCATAGAGTAGCAACACCATACCACCCACAGACTAGTGGCCAAGTAGAAGTATCCAATAGGGAGATAAAACAAATCCTTTCTTTTCATCAATGGCCAATGAGTTAGAGTCTTGAAGTTGGTCTTGACAAATGAGAAGTTTAACCTTCTTTGATCCAAACCAAACTCAACTTGATCCATGATCAAGTGAGTTGTTTTGTGTCCAAGATAGGTTGCTTCTTCGTCAAGCAAATAACCAAAAGTCAATACAAGGCCCTTCCCCTTTTGTTTGGCATGGAAATTTTATGGAGCTTGGCTTACTAGTCATGATCTCTAACTTTGTGTTCTTTGCCTATATTTTTGTTGACCGGCCTCAGATAGGTGTGACTACTTCATTAGTCCACTTACGATTGCTTAACATAGCGCTGCATTGTCTTATGACAAGCTAACATAACCTCACTAACTACTAACTTTAATTTGAGCATTTTATTTCTTGCCATTTATTTTTAATGTCATTTATTTCTTGCTCATTATTCATATTGATTTTCACTTTGCTCACTTGAGCACATATTTTATGTTTATGTCATTTTTCTTTTGCTCATTTGAGCCCATTATTGTGTATATATATTGTTATTTTGTATTGCTTTGTGTTTGTTTTATGTGGATCAAATGCAAAAGGAGAAAGGACTTAGAATTAGGACTTACCCATGCTTAAAGGAGTTCAAGAGCAACTAGGCCTCATGCCTTTAGAATTCAAATTTTGTTGAAGAGAAACTAGGCCTCATGCCTTTAGAATGCTAAAATTCAAAGTTGACTTAAAAAGGACTTCTCCTCCAAACTTATTCTTTGTCCATTCCTTTTATTGTGTTGTGAACTTTTTGATGTTTGCCTTTGTGTGTTAGGGATCCCACCTTGAGATTGTGAAAAGAGGACCATTGTCATGAGTAGCCAAGTTAAGACCAAGCCAAATGGAGATCTTAGGAGCTTGAATTCAAATTATTGATTGCTTGTTTGTGTGCTAAGTCCAAAGGAAAGGAGCATCTTGAGTCATCTCTATGACTCCAAGAAAAGGAACTCCAAAGGTTTTATCTTTCCCCTCTCATCTTTGTATGCTTTAGGAATAGCCCTTCTCTTCTTCTCCCCACTCTAACCAAGCCAAAAATCATTTTCAAAACTTTGACTTTATTTCAAATTAGAAACCTAGGCCTTAAGCCTTTGACTTTTCAAAACCATTTTCCATAAATACTCATTTGTAAATAAACTATAATCCAACGTTGACCTCATTTTATAAATAACCTTAATTTGTAAATATAACTCATTTCAAGTTGTTTTGTGGTTCCAATGGCCACTTTGTTAAAACCTTTTTCGAAACATTAGTCATAGGTTTGAGTTATCATAGTGGTTGATGTAAATCTCACCTCATCCTTAGTGGTGGATTATAAGTCTTCCATGCTTATTATAGGGTTAACCCCTCACTAGCATGTTGAAGCCTTCCTCACATGGTGGATTGTTGGTTTAGGTTGAGTTTTATCCCTTTCATAACAAAAGACCTCAAGGCTTTTGATTAAAATCAATTCACCAATCTTTGAGATTTTTACCCCGAACTACGAGGTTTTGATCCTCCTTTGTGATGGTACGTAGGCAATGGGTTCATCCATTCAAACAACAAACATGTAAATATGATCTATTCTCCTCTCATCCCTCCAATCTTTTGTACAAATCTTTTCACAAATACCAACCTACAACACATATTTGCAAAAAGGGTTCCCTTAGAGTACTAAGGATTTTTTGGGTGCGTAAAACCTTTCCATTTCATAACCAACCCCCTTACCTAGATCTCTGACATTTTTATTAGTTTTTGATTTGAAAAACTTCTTACTTGGCTTTTGTTCGCTTTTTAGCCTTTCCTTTGGACAAATAAAAGTGTGGTGGCGACTCGAATTGTATGTTGACTTTTGGTTTAGTCAATAAACCTAAAGGTAACGAAAACCCCGCTACAGAAAAGTAGCGACTCTGTTGGGGATAACACTAGCCCCGTGGGTTTAGCCTACTTTTTGCTTGTATGTTTATATTTATTTGTGACATATTTTTGTGCAAATTTGGGATGAATGTATTGTTTGTAATGTATGAATTGCCTGATATATTAATTGCTTGTATGCTTGGTGGTTTCTTGTGAGATTTGTTCTATGCCCGAACTCGAGTGCACTTATGATAGGAGAATGGCATAGTCTTGTTGACTTGTGTGGAGTTATTCCTTAACAAGTTAAGTTGCAAGTCCATTCACTTGGTGGAGGTTTTTATTGGGATCATTAATGTCACACGAGTAGTCGTGGTTAGGCATTACTCTGTCCAATATAGACCCTAGAAGCCAAGGACCTTAGATACCTAGCCCATCTTGGCCTATTTTAGGACGTAGTGCGAAGGTCGTTCAAGTGTAAGACTTGAGGCAATTGTTACGCGATACTACACTCATAAGAGTCTCTCTTGAGAATATTTTGGAAGACGAGTAGTTGTTTTATCCGATAATATCCGAAAGATGGGATGATGACTATGGGAACCTTTTTAGAACATGATTGTCAGGTTTAACCATAGTACACTTCTGTTGGGTGGTTCTAAACCGAGACTCCATGCCCGTGACTTACAACAAACCCTTGATTTGCGGTCGATCTGTTCTCGTATATCCTCATTATCAATGGAACTTGGGTGTTGATAAGGTGTAAACCATAATCCACCAAAATGGATGATTGATATTGAGGATGACTTGAGCCATCCTATGACCTTTGTGTGGTGTGACTTTCTTGATCCTTGAGTGTGTTTGTTGCATCCATGCATTCATGCATTCATTCGCATTCATGTCATCAACAATAAAGATTTTACAAGGAACTTAAAAGGTCTATTTGCAAATTTTCAGACATGGATAAACAAAGAAGGAATACGAAGAAGTACAGTTTCAGACAACCCGACTTGAAAGAGTTAAAGCATCTGACATCTTATGTATTAGAGCCCTTGGAATTCAAAGCTCGCCATGGGAAGCTTCTGTCTATTCTCTCTACCAAGGTGGATGAAGGTCTGATGAGTGTGTTGGTGCAGTTCTACGATCCTTTGTATCGGTGCTTCACTTTTCCGGATTTCCAGCTTTTGCCTACATTAGAGGAGTATGCTTATCATGTGGGTATACCTATTCTTGACCAGTTGCCGTTCAGTGGTTTGGAGAAGATTCCGTCTTCTCAAGAGATTGCTGACATGCTTTATATGGAGGTATCCGACATTGTTGCTAATATGACTACCAAGGGTGGAATTCAAGGTCTCCCATCAGATTTTCTGATTTCCAAAGCTACTTTGTTTGGGAAGGCCATGAGTAGGGAAGCTTTTGAAGCCATATATATACTCCTCATCTATGGGCTAGTGTTATTTCCCAACATTGACAACTTCGTGGATGTGAACGCTATTAGGATTTTCTCTTCTCTTAATCCCGTTCCGACTCTGTTAGGTGACACTTATTTCTCTTTGTATATGAGGAATGTGAAGGGTGGTGGTTCCATTGTGTGTTGTCTGCCTCTGTTGTACAAGTGGTTTATTTCGCACTTGGCTCAGACGCTTGCCTTCAAGGAGAATAAGGGATGTCTACGGTGGTCCATGAGACTTATGTCTCTCACTAATGATGATATCTCTTGGTATAATCATGTTTATGATGGTGTTCATATTATTGACTCTTGTGGTGAGTTCTCCAATGTACCTCTTCTTGGTACATGTGGTGGAATTAACTACAACCCCGCTTTGGCTCGCCGTCAACTTGGGTTCCCCTTAAAGGATAAACCTAACAACATTTCGTTGGAAGGCTTATTCTTTCAAGATGATAAAGATCCCTAAAACTTGAAGGATAGGATGGCCCGCGCCTGGCTCAAGGTTCATAGGAAAGGGAGGAATGAGCTTGGTCCAAATAATTGTGTTGATTTGGAACCTTACACCTCTTGGGTGAGGAAGAGAGCTCTTGAGTACCGCATGCCATACGAGTATCCGAGACCTACCCCTATGCTTATGGTTGGGCCTTCAACCCTCCCTAATCAAGGAGTAGAGGAGTTGAGAGACGAAGACTGTTCGCGTGCTTGGGTTCGTAAGCGTGAGGAACTTCTTCAGCAGCTCAAGGATAAGGATGCAATGATCGAGTTTCTAGAGCATCAGGTTATTGATGAGCCTGATTATATGGTTACTTCTCTCCTTCCTCACTCGTCTAGGTTTTGGAAGAAGAGATATGATCAGCTCGCCAAGGAGAAGGCCGACATGGAAGCAGCTTATGAGAGAGAGGTGAAGAGGCTTCGTGCAACGTATCTTCTGATCTCGAAGGCTTTGGACGATTGCTTCTAGGGGCTCCATAGGATGCTTATTCTCCTTTTCTCTTGTATTGTATTTGGTTACCGAGACTGTACTACTTCTTTGGTGTAAAAAGTTTCCAAATATTGCTATGAGTATTCCACATATGTCTTAAAAAGTTCAATACTTTCAAAACATTTGCAAATAGATCTTTATAAAGTTCCTTTAATAAAAAACAAATCTTATGCACGAGCATTGCATGCATCATATGCATAAGCAGGTTTTGGTTTCGAGCCCTTGATACAGTGGTCTAACTCTTTGCTCTTCATTTATTTCAAAGACAAGCTGACGCACCGGTACAACACCCGAGCAAATCATCAAAAGAGCATGGAACACCTCAAACAAGAGAACAGAGATCTGAAAGAGGAGATTTCTAGGCTGACTGCCATGATGGAGTCAGTTCTTGCTGCCCAGAGTCAAGCTTCTACAACTTCTGCAACTCCTCCCGCGAGGACAGTCATCTCTGAAGTGGTTCCCTCAATAGTGCCTGCTGCCACCGCCCACTTCGCTTCTAGTCTTCCTGCTAGATTCCCTTGGGGAATGCCACCCAATTTTGTACCAGAGGGTTTCGCTCCCACCTTTGCTTCTTTGCTGGCATCTAGCCCGATCCTGTCTGTGCCACCTTCCGTTGTGCATACTTTGTCGCGTGTTGAAGACACCATCTATCACTCTGAGCCATCTGAGGGCCCGTACGTATACGAGAAGATGGATGAGATGAAGGATCAATTCCTTGAGTTGCACAAGGAACTGAAGACTTTGAGAGGCAAAGATCTGTTTGGCAAGAGTGCTGCTGAGCTTTGCTTAGTGCCCAACGTGAAAATCCCAGTAAAATTCAAAGTGCCTGACTTTGAGAAGTACAAGGGAAACACATGTCCACTCAGCCATCTTGTGATGTATGCCCGCAAGATGTCGACCCAGACAGATAATGATCAACTGCTGATTCACTACTTTCAGGATAGCCTGACAGGTGTTGCGCTTCGCTGGTATATGGGGCTAGAGAGTGCAAGCATCCGCACTTTCAATGATCTCGGAGAGGCTTTCGTGAAACAGTACAAATACAATGTGGATATGGCTCCAGACAGAGATCAGCTGAGGGCCATGTCCTAGAAGGATAAAGAAACCTTCAAGGAATACGCCCAGAGGTGAAGGGAATTGGCAGCTCAGGTAGTGCCACCCTTGGAGGAGAAGGAGATGACAAAGATCTTCTTGAAAACATTGAGATTTTTCTACTATGAGCGCATGATTGCTAGTGCTCCCTAGGACTTTACCGGAATGGTAAATATGGGGATGAGGCTAGAAGAGGGAGTCCTCGAAGGAAGTTTGTCCCGTGGTGATAGCTCCTCGGCAAAGAAATATAGAGGATTTTCCAGGAAGAAGGAAGGGGCGACTCATGCTGTTTCTTCCCATATTAAGAGAAAGCCCTCTGTGAGGAGGAAAGAAGTCCGACCAACTATTAACCAACACCAGGTGGCTCATATAGCACCTGCTTTCAGAGATGCTCAACAACCACAATAACAACATCGTCAACAACAACAGGATTACCAGCCTCACAATAATAACAACACCAACACCAACAACTATGAGAGTAAGAGGGTGACCTTTGACCCGATTCCTATGACCTATGCTGAATTGTATCCTTCCTTAATTGATAGGAAGTTGATAACTCCACGAGATCCTCCTGCTGTGCCAGCCAATCCTCAATGGTGGCACAAGCCCGAACTTCACTGTGTGTATCATTCCGGTGCTCCCGGACATGATGTGGAGAATTGTTTTCCTTTGAAGACCAAGGTGCAAGACCTTGTGAGGAGTGGGATACTATTCTTTGAGGATGTAGGCCCAAATGTGAAGAAGAACCCATTGCCCGAGCATGGGAAGGAAGCTGTCAATATGGTTCAGGGGTGCCCTGGGAAATACAAAGTCCTTCATGTCAATGACATAAGGAAATCCTTGGTAGAGATGCATAAGCTGTTGTGTGAGCACAGTCATTATGAGCATGGCCATGATAGGTGCCAGGTGTGCACTGTCAATGAAAGAGGATGTCGTAAGGTGAGAAGGGACATCCAAGAGATGCTAGACCAAGGGATGATTGAGATACTTCAGAATCGTAATGAGGATGAAGTTGATGTTATTACCCCAGTATTCAAAATTCCTTATCCTGTTGTCATCAAGTATGATGGAAGCAAGAAGAAGGTGGTGCCAACTCTTGTAATCAAGCCAGCGGGCCCTGTCCCGTATGTGTCAGATAGAGCGGTTCCGTACTGTTATAACACTGTTATGTTGGAAGATGGGAAGGAGGTGTCGTTGCCCTCAACCTCTGTCATAAGCATTTACGACGTTAGTGGAGTGACCCTTAGTGGTCGTGTTTTCTCGGCTCAGCCGAAATCTCATGAAGACATCGTGAAGAGGGATGTTGTCAATCCTACCGGCCCCGTGGGGACTTCTTCTTCAAATCAGTCTATTCCTATTGTGAAGGGTGTTGACCCTGTTGCTGTCAAATCTGCTAAAGCTCCTATCCTGGTTGGCCAGTCTGGCATATTGAGAGAGGATGGTGATGAGATGCTAAGGCCCATCAAGAGGAGTGAGTACAATGTTGTGGAGAAGTTGCTTCAAACTCCATCAAAGATATATGTCATATCTTTGCTGATGAGTTCAGAGCCACACCGTGAAGCGTTGCAAAGGGTGTTGGACGTGGCATACTTGGATCATGATGTCACGATTGAGCAGTTTGATAGCATTGTTGCAAATATAACTGCCTGCAACAATTTGAGCTTCTACGATGATGATCTTCCTGAGGAGGGAAAAGACCATAATTTGGCTTTACATATCTCCATGAACTGTAAAGACGATGCCCTGTCCAATGTGTTGGTGGACACAGGGTCATCACTTAATGTATTGCCAAAGTCCATTCTCGCCAAACTTTCGTATTAGGGGCCTCCCATGAGGCAGAGTGGAGTGGTAGTAAAAGCTTTTGATGGATTGCGTAAGACTATAATCGGTGAATTAGACTCCCGATCAAGATTAGACCTAGTGATTTCCAGATCACTTTCCAAGTTATGGATATACATTCGTCATACAGTTGTTTGCTTGGTAGACCATGGATTCACGAGGCAGGTGCCGTGACATCCACCCTACACCAAAAGTTGAAGTTCGTCAAGAATAAAAAGTTGGTGGTGATAGGGGGAGAGAAGGCTCTCTTGGTCAGCCATTTATCTTTCTTTTCCTACATTGATGTTGAGGATGAGGTTGGAACTCCGTTCCAAGCCTTATCTATTGTTGAGCCTTCTAGGAAAGGACTTTCTTCATTTGTCTCCTACAATAACGCGAAGTTGGCCATTGAGCATGGCGCAACTGATGGTTTGGGGAAAATGATAAAGTTGGAAGATAATAAGTCTCGGGCTGGTATAGGGTATTCTTCAGGTGTTTCCAATGATCTAGGGCTGTTCCAGAGTGGAGGTTTCATCCACACCGTTGAAGATCAGGAAGCCGCTGCCATCGTTGAAGAAGATGAAGAGGAAGACCTTGGCAACTTTGTCATACCTGGAGGAATCTGCAATAATTGGGTCGCTGTTGATGTTCCAACAGTTATCCATAAGTCAACGTAATATGTTCATTTTGTTTAAAAACCCTTCTCCCATGCCAAAAGGAGAAGTAAAGACATTGTTGGCATAATTGATTAATACAATGATATTCATTCAATAAACGCATGTTAAATGGTTGTTTTCTCAAGTTATTTTTTCTTTTTGCTTTTTGCATGAAATTGGTGATCACTATAAAACCCTAAAAAGAGAATAAAATCAATCTTCCATCTGCATAATGATTTGCCTTGTTTGAATTCTGAAATCTCTTTTATACTCAAAATCATTATGTAGGTTGATCAAACCCATTGAACATAATAATCTAACACCATCTCCCAACTTTGAGTTCCCTGTATTTGAGGCAGAAGAAGATGATATTGAAGAGATTCCTGATGAGATCACCTGTCTGCTTGAGCACCAGGAGAATATCATTCAGCCACATCTTGAGAATCTGGAAACAGTCAGCTTGGGGTCTGAAGACTGCGTTCGTGAAATGAAGATTGGGGCATTCCTTGAAGAGTCTGTTAAGAAGGGGTTGATTGAGTTGCTACGAGAATATGTTGACGTCTTTGCCTGGTCGTATGAAGATATGCCTGGTCTAGATACTGATATCGTGCAACATTTCTTGCCGTTGAAGCCTGAGTGTGTGCCTGTGAAGCAAAAGCTCAGAAGAACTCATCCTGATATGGCAGTGAAGATTAAAGAAGAGGTTCAGAAGCAAATTGATGCGGGATTTCTGGTGACTTCTACATATCCTCAATGGGTGGCCAATATTGTGCCTGTGCCTAAGAAAGATGGAAAAGTTCGAATGTGTATGGATTACCGTGACTTGAATAAAGCTAGTCCGAAATATGATTTTCCTCTACCACACATTGATATGTTGGTAGACAATACGGCTAAATTCAATGTCTTTTCCTTTATGTATCGATTTTCCGGTTATAATCAGATTAAAATGGCACCCGAGGATATGGTGAAGACAATATTCATCACACCTTAGGGAACATTCTGTTATCGAGTGATGCCTTTCGGTTTGAAGAACGTCGGAGCCACGTATCAACGTGCTATGACTACCTTGTTTCATGACATGATG
Organism: Lathyrus oleraceus; assembly: GCF_024323335.1. NCBI lineage: Eukaryota > Viridiplantae > Streptophyta > Magnoliopsida > Fabales > Fabaceae > Lathyrus > Lathyrus oleraceus. Next base: position 193,467,184 of record NC_066583.1, read on the forward strand.
CACAAGGAGATCGAGGTGTATGTCGATGATATGATTGCAAAGTCGAAAACAGAAGTTGAACATGTAGAACACTTGTTGAAGCTTTTCCCGCGTTTGAGAAAGTACAAACTCCGCTTGAATCCGAACAAGTGTACATTTGGAGTCCGTTCCGGCAAGTTATTGGGCTTTATTGTCAGCAAGAGAGGTATTGAGGTTGATCCTTCCAAGGTCGAACCAATACAAGAGATGCCTGCGCCCAAAACTGAGAAGCAAGTCCGAGGTTTTCTTGGCCGCTTGAATTCCATTTCGAGATTTATATCCGACATGACTGCCACATGTGCACCTATATTCAAGCTTCTCCGGAAAGATCAGCGTCATGATTGGACCGAGGATTGCCAAAAGGCCTTTGACAGTATCAAAGAGTATTTGTCCGAACCTCCGATTTTGTCTCCGCCTGTAGAAGGGAGACCAAAGATCATGTATTTGACCGTGCTTGATGATTCTATGAGTTGTGTCTTGGGTCATCAAGATGAATCACGGAAGAAAGAATATGCCATATACTACTTAAGTAAGAAGTTCACTGATTATGAGTCTCGGTACTCAACGCTTGAGAAGACATGCTGTGCTTTGGCTTGGGCTGCTAAGCGCTTACGCCAGTATATCTTGAATCATACGACTTGGTTGATATCCAAAATGGATCCAATCAAGTATATCTTTGAGAAGCCCACTTTAACCGGGAGGATTTCCCGTTGGCAGATGCTGTTGTCTGAGTATGACATTGAGTACCGAGCTCAGAAGGGTATTAAAGGTAGTATCTTGGCCGATCACTTGGCACATCAACCAATTGAGGATTATCAGTTTGTTCAGTATGATTTCCCAGATGAGGAGATTTTGTATTTGAAGATGAAAGATTGCGATGAGCCTACACTCGATGAAGGACCGGAGCCTGGTTCCCGATGGGGTATGGTGTTCGATGGTGTTGTTAATCAGTATGGAAATGGTATTGGGGCATTGATTATTACTCCTCAGGGCACACATTTTCCTTTTACAGCAAGGCTAACTTTCAAATGCACGAATAATATGGCAGAGTATGAGGCATGTATTATGGGTTTAGAAGAGTGTATTGATCTTAGGATCAAGCATCTTGATGTTTATGGTGATTCGGCCCTTGTTGTTAATCAGATTAAGGGTGAATGGGAGACGAATCAGCCTGGTCTCATCCCATACAGAGATTATGCGAGGAGGATTTCAACTTTCTTTACTGAGGTTGACTTCCATCATATTCCTCAAGATGAGAATCAGATGGCAGATGCTCTTGCTACACTTGCTTCTATGATTGTGGTGAAGTATTGGAATGAAGTCCCCAATATCACTGTGATGCGCTTGAATAGACCAGCTCATGTATTTGCAGTTGAAGAAGTAAAAGATGATAAGCCATGGTATTATGATATTAAATGCTTTCTCCAAAGTCAGACTTACCCGCCTGGGGCATCTGTTAAAGACAAGAAGACTTTGAGGAGATTATCTGGCAGTTTCTACCTTAATGGTGATGTGCTTTATAAGAGGAATTTTGACATGGTTCTGCTCAGATGCGTGGATAGACACGAAGCAGACCTGTTAAAGACTGAAGTCCATGAGGGTTCATTTGGTACTCATTCCAATGGACATGCCATGGCAAAGAAGATGTTGAGAGCAGGCTACTATTGACTGACAATGGAGTCTGACTGCTGCAAATATGTGAAGAAATGCCACAAGTTTCAGATTTATGCGGATAAGATTCATATTCCCCCGACACTTCTGAATGTTATTTCCTCGCCATGGCCTTTCTCCATGTGGGGAATTGACATGATTGGCATGATAGAGCCAAAGGCGTCGAACGGTCACTGTTTTATTCTCGTAGCAATTGATTACTTCACCAAGTGGGTTGAAGCGGCATCATATGCTAATGTGACCAGGCAGGTGGTTGTGAAGTTTATCAAGAACCAACTTATATGCCGATATGGTGTACCAGATAAGATCATTACTGATAATGAATCTAACTTGAACAATAAGATGATGAAAGAGCTGTGTAGAGAGTTCAAGATTGCACATCATAATTCTTCCCCTTATAGACCCAAGATGAATGGGGTTGTTGAAGCTGCTAACAAGAACATCAAGAAGATTATTCAGAAGATGGTTACATACAAAGATTGGCATGAGATGCTGCCATTTGCTTTCATGGTTATCGTACATCTGTCCGCACTTCAATAGGGGCAACCCCTTTCTCTCTTGTTTATGGCATGGAGGTTGTGCTCCCCGTGGAGGTTGAGATCCCATCAATGAGAGTCTTGATGGAAGCCAAGTTGCTTGAGGCTGAATGGGTTCAAAGTCGTTATGACCAACTGAACTTGATAGAAGAGAAGAGATTAACTGCCATGTGCCATGGTCAGTTGTACCAGCAAAGGATGAAGAAAGCCTTTGATAAGAAGGTCAAGCCTCGTGTGTTCAGAGAAGGTGACCTCGTGCTCAATAAAGTCTTGTCTTTCGCGCCCGATTCCAGGGGCAAGTGGACTCCAAACTATGAAGGTCCATATGTTGCTAAGAGAGCCTTTTCAGGCGGTGCTTTAATACTTACAACTATGGATGGGGAGGATTTCACTCATCCTGTGAATTCAGATGTAGTCAAGAAATACTTCGCCTAAAATAAAAATAGAATAGCTCGCTAAGTTGAAAACCTGAAAGGGCAGCTTAGGCAAAAATGAGTGTCTCGGTGGATTGAAAACCCGAAAGGACGGTCCAGGCAAAAGTTAGAGACATGAAAAAAATGAATATATATATCCCGCTAGATTGAGTACCTCACCCTGGGGCAATCTAGGCAAAAATTAGGGATTTGACAAGTAACTGCATCCTGACAAGACTTTGTTCTTCAACTGTCGTCTGTCAAAGATTCTCGCCCAGTCGTCGTCAACTGAAGCTTCAAATACATTGGATTCAGAGTTGGTGGAGAAATGGTCATTATGTTCAATGTAGCCTTTTTCCAATATATATCACCAATTTCAAATTTGTAAAGATCCATGGAGTCTCGCCATTTGTGGACTACCATTCCATCAAATAAATTTGAGCCTTTATCCAATTATTTGCACTCTTATTTGTTTCTGTTTAACAAATGTTTGCATGTTTTAATTGATAAATATCATTGTTTTAAACAAATAAAGTTTTTATAAACTATTTTTAAACAAACTGAACATTCACAATAACTAAAAGGTTAGTTGGAACATCTTCAGTGCTCTCCCAAGGATAGTACGATCTCCAAAAGGTAAGACATTTGTTCATACTTCTGGCATTTTTGTAGCCTCTTCATCATCTTTCAGGTTGTCTCCCCAGCGAGCGTAGAGAAGAATGATGCATCTTCGATTCCCCAGAGAATCTGGAGTTTTGGCCTCGATCTTTTAGAGATGGGTATATCTATATATCAGGCACTAGCATTTGTGTTTTATCAATTATATGGTTGTCATCCCTTATGTGGACTGACCTAAAATCCCTTATAGATTGATAAAGGTTGATATGCTATCTATTCAGGAGGAAGTTTGTCTTTCCCCATGTGAGCAGAAACTCTCAGCATGAGTAGAAGTCCTCGGCAGAGTGAGCATGTATTCCCTGCAAAGCTATCTTTCAGATATCTCCTCAGCAGTGGTTGCCTAAAGCAGTTGGTGAAGGGTTTGTTCCCTTTTCATCCCCAGCATGGCACGTGTTGACATAGGTTTCGTTTCTGATTCCCTCAGCCAGGACAGATCCTCCGGAGGTGCTTGTAGCTATCCCTAGCAGGTTGGCTTACAGCTCATCCCCAATAGGGTTTCTTACAGCAGACTATCCCCAGTATGGTCGCCTGTAGTCCCTTCCCAGTGGAGTTGCTTGATCCTAGCTTGACGTTTGTATCCCCCCAGTGGTTGAAGTTTTTCTTCCAGTATTGGACGACGATAAGGAAGATGTGTTATTTCCTTCCCCAGCGGAGCATTGGTTCTCTCTCCCCTTAGCAGAGATGTCCCTCCAGCAGTTAGAAGGGAGTGTTTTGATTGATGTGAGTCTGTTTGGTGGTTTTTCCCCACAAAATTTCACATCATCCCCTTATAAGATCCCCAATAGATTTCTTCTATGGCAGATCTTATTGATATCTCTGCATGTTCCCCAGCTGAGACTTTGCCTATCCCCGGCGGTTGATAGTTGTGACCTTGGCTCATCCCCAGCAGTGGTCTTTGTCCCCAACGGTGATTGGTGTCTTCTGGTATTCGGTGCTTCCCCATCAGGATTGATTCCTCCTGTGGGCCTGGTTTTTCTCTTTTGAGATGTTATACCGGATGTTTGTCCATTGATTCTTGGACCTGTTCGTGTTAGATATGTCTGTTTGTCAGCATTAATCATACATAAACAACACATATACATGCATAATTACAACATTCAGATATTTATGTTGCATTCTTTGCCATATATCTTTGCTTGCTATCTCCTGCTAGTGGTGAAATGTTCTCCCCCAAGCGAATGTCTGTGTCTGCTCTCTCCATATATAGTCAGCCCCATAGGCAGAAAGTGTCTATCTTTCCTTCCATATTACCCACTGAGTTATGTCCTCGTGGATGATTATTGTTTCAGTTTCCTCCCTAATTATATATATGGATGGAATTACTCCCCTAAGTTATATCCTCATTGGGTTGAGTCTTGTTAATTGTGTCTTTCTAGTTTGTTCCTAGATTGACTCCTTTTTGTTATTCCCCTACGGTTCCTTGTGGTTCAGGTGATCAATTGCTCAGTAACCAGTAATTGTCCATCTTTTCCCCAGTGGATATGTTTGTGGCCTTCTACCCAGTAACCGGTAGTTGTAAGTCCTATTTCTGTGGTTTTCTGCCCAGTAACTGGTAGATGTAATCCCCTCTTTGTTATTTATCCTTATCCAATATTCGGTATGGATATTCCTTCGTTTTTGAGTATTTCACCCAGTAACCGATGATATATCTCTTGGATAATTTCTTTCGTCAAGCAATTCATCCCCAGCGAGTCATCTTTCATTTACCCTTGTTTGGTAATGATTGTTTCTCCTTCTGATTGGTCATCATTTTATACCTAGCAACCAGTATCCCAATGTCCTTTCTTTTCGGTCGATTTATCCTTTATTAACCCAGTAACCAGTTGTGGATAATCTTCCATGCGAGTATGTTATCTATGTTTTGACGGTAATAGATAATATAGCTCATGCGTTCTTCGGTCGAAGTCTTTTTCTTCCTCAGTCGAGTAAGATTTGTATTTCCTTGTGGAATCGAATGCCCATCCTGTAAATCGAGTTTGCTTTTTGTAAGCCCTCCTTTCGGATGATGAGTGTCTAGGATATGTTCCCAATTCACGCCTGGTTGGTCACCTATTATATGCCCAGTAACCAGTATCCCTGGTGTTCCTTCCTTCTGCTCCCTATTATGACTTTTTGTCCCCTGTGGAGTCAGATGTTCCTGAGATGAGATGTGCCTTTTGGGCCCTCCTTAGATGTTTCGGATGATTGATATCTCTCACCCTTATACCGGTCTTAGATATTCTTTCTCCCTGAGCGTGTTGTTCTCTCACCCTTATACCGGTGATTTGATAACATGTCTCTCTTTGAGTTTATTACCCAGGTAACCGGTAATATCTCGTTTGTTTCTTCCTCAAAAGATTATCCTTTATGGATTTCCCCATCTGAGTCCGGATTTTTATCCGAAGTATCCTTTGTGGATAATTTTACTGTATTGGCATATTCCCCAATACATGCATCTTTGCGTCAGCTCGAGTTTTTCCATCGATTTATTTTCGTGGAATCCCTTCGTGTATCTCAGCAAGTTTTCAAGTCGTGACCTGCTCACGCATTTTTGCCCTATTTTCCCTAGAGTCTCTGTCTCCCTAGTGAGTGTGTTACTCCTATGGACTTTCGGTCTCTCTCTGATTTTCATTTCCCTTTGTGGCAATATTTCCCCACAGAGTGTTAACTTTTGCATGCATACATCTGCATCATGAGGTCTCTTAGGGACCAAAATTCGTCTCTTTGTTATTATTTAAGCCCATTCTACCTCGTCGAGACAAATATTTTAACCTTCATATCTCCGTCTAGAATGACCTTAAATATGGGCATCTGTAAGACCCTAATTTTGACCCTAAGATCCATCATGGCATTATATCACTGCTCATTGCATTGTCTCAAGGATCATAGCATGTGTGGCTCCTTAACCCTTGGGTTGGGACTTGTGTGAGTTGGTTTGAGACCACCAAGCATTCTTGAATTGTATATTATTGCTTTTCTTATTTGTTTACTAACCAAAAGCACAAAAATATGTCACTAACCTCTTTTGTTTTGAAGCTCAAGTGATCATGTGTGACCTTGCTCCTAGGAGGCTCCTATGCTAAATGAAGTGGCTAGATGAAGATGAAAGCAAGCATGACAAGGGTCCACAAATCTCTTAATAATCATATATGCCTCCCAAGTATCTCAATTTTCCAATTTGATCAAGATAATCCAAAGGGCTTGAGGATTGTTTCCCAAGGAAACCCTAATTCAATTGTGCATTGACTATGCCTTGCTCATGAAGCAACCTCAACCTATGATCAAATTCAATCAAGGGAAGTTCTTTAATTCATTGTTTTATTTATATATGAGCCTATGTGAGTATCCTCAATCATTCATTCATCAAGATTTGAAGTTTGGCCTTGAGAAGTTGACCAGTCAAGTCATCTGACTAAACTGAGGATCCCTGAGACCTAACTTTTGATGTGTTTGTCAAATTAAGATGACCCCAAGATAAAAAATGTTCTTAAAAACCATATGAAAAACTTTCATGTTCATCAAAAGTCCATTTGAAATTGGAAGGTCATCATTCATTTCAAAACATTATAGGTCATTTTGACTGAAACCCTAATCTTGGGTCAACTTCCCAAGGACCTAACTCCCTTATTTTTTATGATTTTGAGGTGATACCAATTGAATTGGAAATATTAAGATGTCTAATTCAAATGTTATGTTGGACAAAATTTCATAATCCTAAAAGAAACACATGTGATAATACAAAACATTATAGGTCACTTTGGACCAAAACCATTGAATCTTGAAAATGTCCAACTTCAAGTGCCCATAACTTTCTCATAAAAAACCCAAAAGAGTAAACTTTAAGTCCAAATTGATCACCTTGAAAAGATCTACAACTTTTATGTTGAAGGTTTTTCCATTTGAGGCTTTCATCATTGAACCATAAGGGAACCTAAATATGTTTTGTACCTCAAACTTCTAGACCAGTTTTCATAATTTTCCAAACTCCAAATGGATTTTTTCCCAACATAGCTTTTGTTACTTATGTCAAGACCTTTCCAACCATTACTCACATGACCATGTTTGGATTTTCCATGTGGGACTTTCGAAGAGCTAAAGGTTTATGTTCAATTATGGAATTCACACTGAAACTTCATGCACAAGCTAACACCAGGCCAATTGCACGTCCAATTCAACTTCAAATGATATCAGCTTGCATTTCCATCCAATTTTGGGCCTCACATGCGCCTGTACAGGCCCATGCATGGAGGACCCAATTCTCATGCACACGAGTATTGCACTTCATGGCATCATCTCCAGCTATAAATACATGGCCTTGCTCATTAAAAAATCAACCTGAAGGCGACCTGAAACTCTGCTGGATTCAAAACCTAACCTCACTCAAAGGAATTCCAATTTTTATTTCTCAATTTCAAGCTTGAATTTCAACACAATTAGTTGATCTTCAAGTCTTATTCCTTAGCCTTGCATCCATATTACATCTCCTGATCAAATTGGAATCAAAAGCTTGAAGGAATCGTGTTGTTCAAAGTTGCTCTTCAAAGGTATATCACTCAACTGTTTTGATCTAAATCTTGCTCCATAATGTGAATTGCTTTGATTGGAACTGTTTTCTGAAGTCCTCGAGCAAGAGGCAGGCCAGTGGTGGTCTTGATTTCATGATTTGAACCATTTCAGTTTGCATACCTTAATTTTCGAGCTCAGATTTCTCACTTAATAGAAACATTGAGGGTAATCCAAGGTTACAGGGGTGATACATCACCCCAGCTTCATTTTGGTACCATAGTTTTTCATTTTGGTTGAGGTTCAAAAACCTGCGCGTGGTGGCCGGAAGTTGTTTGCTGGCCGGAGAAGATGGTGGTTTCCACCACCATCCTCACGTGGATGTTTCAGCGCCCTTGGATCTGTTTGAAACGATCTAATCTTGGCCATGCATTTTGTTGACTTATTTTAAATATGCATGTTGCGCGCTTGACCAAGGCCTACCATATGACCACGCTTCTGGACCGTGTGATGGAGCCATGTTATTTAATGAATCCAATCCAAGCGCTCATGATTTTCCTATTTTTCTATTTTCTGTTTTAATTTCTTTTAATTCCTTTTAATTTCAAAAATTCATAACTATTTTATTTGAAGTCACAAAAATATGAGACCAATGGCAAAAAAATTCTTGAAAAATCTAGTTTCATAATCTTATTTTTAATTATTTTTGTGACTTCATTTAATATTTTTTTTGAATTATTTTGTTTTTGATAGTTTTTAATTCATTTTAAATACTTTTTGATATTTGAAAAATCCAAAAATATTTTCTTAACACACATGGATCATGATGAGTCAATGAAAAATAGTCTCATCAATTTCTTAATTGATTTGAGATTTATTTGAGATTTTAATTCATTTGTGTTATTTTTCATTGTTTTTAATTGATTTAATATAGTTTCTGTTTTCAAAAAATGTTGAAAAAATTTGTCAAACCTTGTTTGACCATGTTAGACCTATGATGATTCAATTGGACTTGTTGAAGTTGATTTGAATTGAATTTGAGGTTTGACCATATTTTGTCCATTTTAATTTTGCATTTATTTTAATTCCAAAAATACCAAAAAAATATGTTTGACTTGTTGACTTCTAATCTTCATTTCTCTTCTGTTTTACTTTGGTTGATGATGATTTGATTCACATTTGATCATTGTGTTTTGATATTTCATTTTGAATTCCCCTTTTGTTCATTTCATCTTCATCTTTTTTTTTTTACTTTGGCCAATGAGTTAATGATTTGTGGTTAGTCTTGACATATGAGAGGCTTAACCTTCTTTGATCCAAATCAAACTCAACTTGATCAAAGATCAAGTGAGTTGCTTTGTGTCTAAGAGAGGTTGCTTCTTAGTAAAGCAAAAAACCTAAAGTCCATACAAGGTCTTCCTTCTTTTCTCTTGGTATGGCAAGTTGTAGGAGCTTGGCTTACTAGTCATGATCTCTAACTTGTGTTTATTTTCCTATAGTTTTATTGACCGGTCTCAGATAGGTGTGACTACTACATTAGTCCACTTACGATTGCTTAATATAGCGCTAAATTGTCTTATGACACACTAACATTAACTACTAACTACTAACTTTAATTCAAGCATTTAATTTCTTGCAATTTACTTTAATGCAATTTACTTTCTTGCTCATTTATTCATATTGCTTTTCCCTTTGCTCACTTAAGCACATATTTTATGTTTATGCCATTTTCCTTTTGCTCATTTGAGCTCATTATTGTATATAAATATATTGTTGTTTTGTGTTTGTTTTGTCTTTGTTTGTGTGAACCCAATGCAAAAAGGAGAAAGGACTTAGAATTAGGACCTTACCTATGCTTAAAGGAGTTCAAGAGCAACTAGGCCTCATGCCTTTAGAATGCTAACTTGTTGAAGAGCAACTAGGCCTCATGCCTTTAGAATGCTAAATCTTAAAGTTGACTTCAAAGGACCTCCTAATCTAAACTCATTCTTTATTCATTCCTCTTATTGTGTTGTGAACTTTTTGATGTTTACTCTTGTGTGATAGGGATTCCATCTTGAGATAGTAAGAAGGACCATTGT